>NC_065448.1:177400179-177700179 GCF_917563875.1 Diabrotica virgifera virgifera | reverse complement strand
TCTTCTAAAACTGAGGACGTGTTGAAATTCTGGAAGTTGACTACCGATTCTAAGGAAGGTTAAAGGTGACATTAATTTAAGACCAAATTTGGTTAACTCATTCTCTATTAGAATATGTGGAATAGAAGGGCAAACACCCGATAGTAACAGTCTTTCGTTTGGAGTTATCAATTTTCGTGCTTTTAGATTTTCGCCTTTAATTGTTATTTCTGCTGGACCGGACATAAATTTTTCCACCAGGGATTCGCTGGAGAGATAAATACATATTCTGTTATTTGATAGCCTTGATGAAAATAAAATATTCCGTGGATGAACAACTTCACCAAGTGCTATTAAGTACTCTTCTATTTTAGTATCAGGTAGCGAATTAAATAAAATTGCTTGCAGCTTTGAAGGAAATTGAATTGAAGAAGCATTGTTAAGCACAGTTGAATATGAGGTTTTGTTTTGAGGTTGTTGATGATCTTCAGTCATGATTGTTGACAAATTAGTTAGGTCGGATCTGGTATCATTTGGTATACTCATTAGTAATTATAAACCAGTTTCAGAACCAGAACTAGTTCCGAGAACTGGCCTTTCGGCCGTCACTTAACCTTACAAACGGTATGCTTTGTAATGTTTTGAATAAATAAATAATAAAAACTCACTGGTTTATTCCGTAAGGTAACTGCACTATATACTATTACTTTTTGCTTATTTTGAAGTTTATTTGGATATAAACTACTTGAAAGAAGATGATTTTTTGGGACTGAAATGTAAACACAGTTTGTGTTACCATGTTCAGGACCGGACTCTCCATTATTTCGCATTCTTTACCCATTTCTCGTAATACTTCCGTGTTCGTTTTCTTTTGAGTACATGCTATTCTAAGCATCCTTCTGCAACACCACATGTCAAATGACTGTAGCTTATTTAAGTGTTTTTGCTTGAATGTCCAGCTTTTAAGTCCATATTGCAATATCGAAAACACCTAGCATCTCAAAGCTCTTACTGTCAGTTCTAATCTAACGTCTTTGTTGCAGATAATTGTTTTCACTTTTACAAACGCATTTCTTGCTATTTCTATCCTGGTCCTTAGTTCTGTTGTTTGATCATTTTTCTCTGAAATACAGGTTCCTATTTATTTGTATTTATCAACCCTTTCTATCGGTACATTTCAAAAATGTATGCTTGTTTGTATGTTTGTTTGTGTATTGAAATTGTAATTGATATAATATTAATAAAATATGAGAGTAGAAAATAGGACTGGGACCGTGCAAGTTCGGAAAAGCGACACCTGGTTTCATAGCTCAGCAACTTTTTTTCGCACTTTTAATTGTATTGGCCAATTGCATTAGTCCTGGTTGCTGGATAATTGTCAATGCCACAGCCCAAAAAAGTTATAAGAAGAAAAATGAAGACTGAGGTTTTGTTATTAAAAGGTAAACAATTGTATGTAGTAAATAAAATTAATTATTAATGCAGTACTGCAAGCAAAATACAATTAATTAAATTAAATTTTATATAAAATTTGCACATCCTATCAAGATTGTGGAGCAACATATAATTTTTCTTCTTCAATGACAGTAGGTATGAAATATACGTCAATTTGACAATTTCAATTGACAATATGAATTATTTCAGAAAGTATCAAGATTTCTCCGATATTTGCGCTCGATCGTTTCTGGTATCCTCTCCAAGTACTTGCACACCGCGAATATTGGGCTTTTCATTCACAGTCATTTGTTTCGAGCTTCTGTCATATGTTGTATAATCTGTGTATAATATTAATATACACGGATTAATATACAAATGACAATCGATGAAAAGCCTGTTATGCAACGAACGTGATGGTCATTACGATGCGAGTAGGAGGGATACGACATGAGCCGCGTAGTGGCGAATGACGTGTAGAATACGAGCATTATAATGACAATTACATGCGAGTAGTATACATGATTTTTTCTATGATCATTGACAAAAAACACATTATATTCAAATTTATTTATTTTATAGCACAAACAAATGAAAGAGTTGAGTAAATTAATTATTTGGTTGATACATTTATATATTAAATATTACAATAATTATTAAAGTGAATTTGCACAACACTGCAATGAGTTCCGTCTGATAAGCCTTATGAGTCATGCAGTAAAAGTCTTGTTAAAAGTCGTACATAATCGTATCTATAGAAAGTGCGAAACAATCATCGGAGACGATCAGTTTGGATTCAGAGCCGGCATGGGAACGAGAGAAGCCATCTTCAATTTACTAGTTCTCGCGCAAAAATGCTACGACCAACAGAAAGATATATTTATATGCTTTATAGACTTCGAACAAGCATTTGATAGAGTAAGACACGACCTACTATTAGAACGTTTGCAAGAAGTCGGTTTAGATTTAGAGAAAAGACATCAATTTACTAAAGAACTTGTACTGGAACCAAAACGCCAGAGTTAGGATCGAGGGTTCCACATCCGCAGAAGTAGAAATTAGGAGTTAGACCGGGATGTGTTCTGTCGCCTCTGCTGTTTACTGTTTACTCCGAGTTTCTATTTAAAGAGGCACTGGAGGACTCCAAGGATGGAGTCAAGGTGAATGGCGTAAATATCAACAGCATCAGATACGCCGATGATACGGTGTTGATTGCGGATTCCGACTTGGGTCTACAGCGACTCATCGACAAGACCAACTCGACCTGTGAGCAGTTTGGTATGAAAATAAACATTAAAAAAACCAAAGTGATGTCAATCCGAAAAAACCAAAACGTACCTCAACCTTGCACAATCAATGGGCACATTTTAGAACAAGTCAATAGATTTAAGTACTTGGGATGTTGGATCGATAGCAGCCTAAATCCTGATCTAGAAATAAGATCGAGAATAGAACAGGCCAGAAAATCTTTCGAAAAAATCAAAAAACTGCTTTGTGATTCTCGAATAAATCTCGAAATTCGACTATGTTTATCCAAATGCTACGTCTGGTCGACTCTTCTCTATGCAGTTGAGACATGGACCCTTGTGGATCTACCGGAGAATTTTCAAAATTTCGTGGACATCGCATACCTCAGACGAAAAAGTGCTGCATAGAATAGGCAAGGCAAGAGAACTTTTCAACGCAGTGAAAGTTAGAAAAACATCATACCTGGGCCACATATTACTGAGAAATAATAAGTACCAATATGCTCAACTTATAGTGAAGGAAAGATCGAGGGAAGGAGAGGACTAGGAAGGAAAAGACTATCGTGGCTCAGAAATATCCGACAATGGACAGGGCTAAATTTTGAACAGCTAATAAGAACAGCTGAAGACAGAGAAGAGTTTGCAATTGTAGTAGCCAACCTCCATTGAAGAGACGGCGCTTTAAGAAGAAGTGAATTTGTCGTTAAATTTTCAATATCCCTCGCGTATTCAGACGTTTTCTTAAAAAGATTTAATCTTGAAATTTGTCAGTTTGCTCATTGCCCATATGCCACCTTCGATACAGAGCGTCCTCTATCGATTCTATTGGTTAAAAATGTGTATCCTAATAAAAACCTGTGTAATAATGAAACCCATTATGATATAAATATTGAAATTGTAATTTATATATTAAAGTATGAGAGTAGAAAAATATGTTTATAATCCAAAGCAATAGGGTAAAACGTAACCTGTGGGCAGAGCTGGGCAATACTCGGGTACAAGTACCCGGATTTTGTACTCTAAGTACATTTTGGGTACTCAGTACCCCGTACCCGAGTACATTTTCAAGAAAGTACTCGGTACTCGTAGTCGTAGCGTACGGGCAAAATACCCGGTACCCGCGTTTATTATACGAGTACATTTTCCGAGTACTTTTTGCAAGTCTAAACTTGTCGCTGCATGTGGGACAGCAAATTAATAGCAACACGCAAAACGTCGTTTTCAGGATCAGTCCATTCGCAAAGTCAAGCAAACGCCTATTCTCTTATGCCATAATTACATACATTAATACAAATTAAAAAAGAAACCGTCAAAATGCATTAACAAGAACCGGAGATACGTACGCGAATTTTATAATACATACCTCACTCCACTACTCCAAGCTGAACCAATTAAAGATCCTTATTTTGAAGCTTTGTAGAAGACTCAAGTTTAAAAAAAAACAAGTTTTAAACAAATTACAACAATTTTCAAAGGCCACTTTGGAGGAGAGTTTTAAATTTTGATTTCTCAATGCATTTATAGAAGATATACATAAAAGCAAAAAAAAAATGAAAACTTACAAAACTGAATCCTCTATGGCCAACAACCGGGTTTTTGCAATTAAAAAAATGGTAATGTTTAATAAACAAATTAAATATCTCATAATAGTCCATGTGGTGAGACTGATCCCGTCTGAAAAAATTTCTGATTCGGCTTCTTTATGGCTTCCTATTCAAAAATGTCCCCTTTAAACAAATATAAAGGGTGCTGGGCGGAATTTTTGGGCAGAAATTGTTTAAACAATTTTTTTAAACAAATACAAAAGATCACGTTTTTTTGCTCTGAAATATATATTTTTAGGTTTTTTGGGTCATTCTAAATAAGAAAGGTATCTTGTAAATTTTCTCAAAAATTGATAGTTTTCGAGTTATAAGCGATTTAAAATCTGAAAAATGCGAAAATACGCATTTTCGAGGCTTAAAAACTCATATTTAAATTAGTATTTTTGAGGTTGCCATATACTTAAATTAAAGATTAAACCTTCAGCTTCAAGATTCTGATGAGTGGTCGCGTCTTACCTGAATTTAAATCGTTGTTTTTTAATTGTTAAATATGCATGTCCATCCGATTTTTTTGCCGGTGCGGTGCGCTCTATTCCAAAAATCTCCTATTTTCATCCGAAAAATATTTTTTTTAGATTCTTTGGGACATTCTAAATAAAAAAAAGTTCTTGACATTTTTCTCCAAAGTTAATAGTTTTAAAGTAATAAGCGATTTAAAAACCGAAAATACGTTTTTTGTAATTTCTAGGATTTTAAATCGCTTATAACTATAAAATTATTAACTTTTTAGAAAAATGTCAAGAAACTTATTTTATTTAGAATATCCCAAAGAATCTAGAAAAAATATTTTTCGGAGGAAAATAGGAGATTTATGAAATAGAGCGCGCCGCACCGGCAAAAAATTCGGATAAACATGCATATTTAACAATTAAAAAACAACGGTAAAAATTAAAGTTAGACGCGATCACTCTTCAGAATTTTGAAACTGAATGTTTATCCTTCAAATTAAGTATCTGGCAACCTCAAAAATACTAATTTAAATATGAGTTTTTAAGCCTCGAAAATGCGTATTTTCGCATTTTTCAGATTTTAAATCGCTTATAACTCGAAAACTATTAATTTTTGAGAAAAATTACAAGATACCTTTATTGTTTAGAATGACCCAAAAAACCTTAAAATATACAGGGTGTAACAAAAATACAGGTCATAAATTAAATCACATATTCTGGGACCAAAAATAGATCGATTGGACCTAACTTACCTTAATACAAATGTGCACATAAAAAAAGTTGTAGTCCTTTGAAGTTATAAAATGAAAATCGATTTTTTCCAATATATCGAAAACTATTCGAGATTTTTTATTGAAAATGGACGTGTGGCATTCTTATTGCAAGAACATCTTAAAGAAAAATTATAGTGAAATTTGTGCACCCCATAAAAATTTTATGAGGGTTTTGTTCCCTTAAACCCCCCAAACTTTTGTGTACGTTCCAAGTAAATTATTATTGTGGTACCATTAGTTAAACTCACTATTTCTAAAACTTTTTTGCCTCTTAGTATTTTTTCGATAAGGTAGTTTTTATCGAGTTGCGGCTTCTTTTTTAATATGTTTACATAAAAATTTTATGGGGGTTTTGTTCCTTTACACCCCCCAAATGTTTGTGTACGTTCCAATTAAACTATTACTGCGGTACCATTAGTTAAACACAATGTTTCTAAAACCTTTTTTGTCTCTTAGTATTTTTTAGATAAGGCACCTTTTATCAAGATGTGGCTTCTTTTTTAATATCTTTCAAAATATGCCTAAAAATGTAAATTATAAATAAATTTTCATACGATTACCAAGTCTCCATAATCGTACTTAACCATTTAAAAATATGTGGTGGATTTGACTAATATTCAAAATATCTCAATAAAAACTGACTTTTCGAAAAAGTACTAAGAGGCAAAAAAGTTTCAAAAACATTGTGTTTAACTAATGGTACCACAATAATAATTTAATTGGAACGTACACAAAAGTTTGGGGGGTTTAAAGGAACAAAACCCCCATAAAATTTTTATGGGGTGTCAAAATTTTACTATAAATTTTTTGTAAGATGCTCCTGCCATAAAAGTACCACATGTCTAGTTTCAATAAAAAATCTCTAGGAATTTTCGATATATTGGAAAAAATCGATTTTCATTTTGTAAATTCAAAGGGGTGTAACTTTCTTTATGTGCATATTTATACTAAGGTAAGTTAGGTTCAATCGAACTATTTTTGGTCTCAGAATATGCGATTAAATTTATGACCTGTATTCTATTTGTTTAAAAAAATTGTTTAAACAATTTCTGCCCAAAAACTCCGCCTGGCACCCTTCAGATTTGTTTAAAGGGGACATTTTTGAATAGGAATCCACAAAGAAACCGTATCAGAAATTTTTTTCAGACGGGAGCGGCCTCACCACATGGACTATAAACTATTGAATATTTTTCAACCAAATTTTTTTTTAGTTTTTACTGGTAACACGTAACTTCTCTAGAAAAATAAAATCTTTCATAGTGCTTATTTATAATGCAAATAATATTTTTTTGCAAATATGTTTTTCAATCTTGATTTACAATTATTTAAATAAATTTAAGGATCAAATTTAATTTAGTTAGTCTTACAAGAAAGAATGTTTGTTTAACTTTGCAGAAAAAAATCGTAAAACCTTCATAAAAACAATAATTACGGTAGCAGTTAAAAAAGTAAATTTAGTGCAAAAATTACCCATTTTTCATTGTTTAGACAATGATCCCCTCGTATGAATCATAATTTCTTGAAAATATCTTTTGTTATCATCTAAACTTTGATATAAAATTTGTTTCAACCTTAATGGAATTACATTTTGATTTACATGTATTATAATTTTTATTTGATTGGCTATTATAAGATACTAAACATACTAAGATTACCTGTTAATGTTAAACAATCCAAAAGTAAGCACTGTCAATAGGGTTCACGGCGTTTATAAAGAAATGCTTCTAAATAGCCCACACCTAGTCACTTATCATACTGAACTGAAATGAGTATTACATATTATTCTCGACACGTAACGGAAATGCTTATAGTTACTTGTGGTTCTCATCGGCTAGTCGATTTTAGCAACAAGTTCCTTTTTACACATAGTTTCAAAAGTTATGCACCACATAAAATTATGCTCATTTTCATACTCAGTTGATTTTTTCGTGAACAGGTTAACGGATTCCGCTATTTTTTTTATTATTTTAGATTTTTCTTTTTTATTTCATCAATTATTGTATGTGTTATACCCATCATTTCTCGTATTCTCTTATTTGGTATCCGTTTGAATTGCCTGCTGCTCTTCTCCAGAAGTTCATTTCTGTTACTAGTAACATTTTCTCTGTTCTTTGTTTCAGTGGCCAAACTTTACTGCCATATGTGATTACACTTTTAAGTATGGTATTGTATATGAGCTGTTTGTACGCTTTAGATATTGTTTGGTCCCATAGAATGCCGTTCATCATGGATATGGTTTTCCTACTCTGTATGTTTCTGTCTTTTATAGCAGCATCGAGTGTTCCATCTTGAGTTATCTTCATGCTCAGGTACTTGTATTCATCAAAGAGTTTAATTTATACCCCATCGTCTAATGTAATCGACTGCTTTGTCTCTCCAATATACATGGCTTCGGTTTTCTTAATGTTGACCTCGAGACAGGGTTGTGCTGTTTTAAAACAAGCTTTTTAAAACAACGTTTTAAAACATGTTTAAAAACACTGGAAAAAACAGATGTGTTTTAAAACACTGTTTTAAAACATAGTTTTTTTTCGTTATTGTTTATTTAAACAACATTGTTATAAGACATTTGTGTTTGCTAATTTGCAAAATTGCAAACATAGATTATAGAGTAAGTAGATGCAATAACAATATTAATGCGAAGTAAAAAGTAAAACTGAAAAAAAGTAAGTGACTAAACTTTATTTATGTTCAGGTAGCAAGAATACTAGTACTGGTAGATAGTGCTGAGTGCTGTAGTAACCTTAACTAAACCAATACTCCTAATAAAGTTGAAAGAAAAAGAAAATTAAAAAATTAAGTAAATAATTATTGAATTACAACAGCATCTCTTAACAGTCCTACTATTAGCTACCTCTGGCTCCTCAAAATCAACATTCGTTAAAGTTAAAACACATGTTTCATGATGCTTTTTCATTCTTGTAACTAATATGGACAATTGCTTCTTGCATTTTTTACACTCAGCTTTAGACACTGTTTTTTACTCAGAGGCGGCTCTAGCCCATGTAGTGCCCGTGTGCAGTCGATGCCCTGGCACCCTTTGGTAGGCGCGCAGTCAAAATGGAATAGTTGAATAGGTACCTACCAAGTATACTTCTTGTACCTCGGGTATTAGGTACTCTTATAATGTAAACAAAAATCCAGATGCAAATAGTGCAATATTAAATGATGTTGGGAGCCAATAAATATTCACTGCGTCAGAACAACCTACCCAAATCTGTCAAAAATATTTAATTAAAAACGAACTTTTTATCTATGAGGTAAGGTTGAAAATTGGTTGAGGTTGATAAAATGATGAACTACATACTACGTATTTTCAGTATTACTTAAAAAATCAACAACAAATTGTTAATATGGATAATTTTTGAGGTGCTCTCACTCCGCTGAAAGTCTCAATAATTGTGGTAGTCTTCTTCTTAGGGTGCCTGTCCGTTCCGAACGTTGGCGATCATTCTGGCTATGATGACTTTGTTGGTTGCTATACGGAATAGTTGTGTTGAGGTCTTTCTATACCATGCTCTCAGGTTAGCAAGCCAGGATATTCTTTTTCGTCCTGGGGCCCTTTTTCCTTTAATTTTATCTTATAAAATGCATTGGAGTAGCTCGTATCTGCCTTGATTTCTCATTATATGCCCCAAGTGCTGCAGCTTACGGGCCTTCACGATGTTGACTAAAGCTGCGGTTGTGTTCATCCTCCGTAGTACTTCTTTATTGGTGACTTTGTCTGTCCATGGTATCTTCAGGATGCTTCTGTACAACCATAGCTTGCAAGCCTGAAGTTTCGATATAGTTTCTGATTTCAATGTTCAATGTCCACGTTTCTATTCTGTATAGACGCACTGAGTACACGTAACACTTAAGGAGCCTTATTTTTGTTTTGAGGGTGAGCTCATGGCTCTTGAACACAGAGCTCATAGTCAAGAATGCACTTTTTCCTTTCCATTGCGACATCTAATCTCTTGAGTATTGTCCCATGACTCATTGATTATAGTTCCCAAGTAGTTGTATTGTGAGACACGTTCAATTCTCATTTGGTTCACATACATATTTGCTCCAGTTAGGTATATTTTGCTTGCTGATGATCATTAGCTTGGATTTCCTGGTGTTTATATCTAATCCATATCTTCTACTTGTTTCCGTTATTTTGTTCATTGAGTTTTGCAGCCCTTCTATGGTATTGGAAAACACTATTGTATCATCTGCATACCGCAGATTACTGAGCTTGATTTTATTTTTATTGAGATGCCTTCATCAATATCTTTTAGAGTTTAGAGCCTCCTCAAAAATGTGCTTTGAGTACAGATTGAACATCAGCGGTAAAATTATGAATCCCTGTCTCACTCCCCTTAAGATTTTAACCTGATCTGTATATTCTCCATCTATTTGGAGCACTGCTGATTGATTCAGGTTAGATCAATACAGGTTAGCTATTATTTTCAGGTCTCTTCCGCCAATCTCTCTCCTCTTCAGCACTTCCATCATTATTTGTTTATGCCTGACTCTATCGGAAGCCTTCTTGTAGTCCATCAATCAGGCATGCAAAAACATCACAGCTGACATCTCTACATTTCTGAAACAACACCTACACGCTAAATAAAGCCTCCCTCGTGCCAACAGCGTTCACAAATCCAAACTGATTGGGCGCAATTTGTTCTTGGCATTTTCGGTAAATTGCGGGAGTAATAAAAGAAAATCTTCCTTTTAAATAATTTTAATCAAATGAAATGCCGCTTTACTTTATATTTACATGTTAACTTAAATAAAATACTTAATCCATTCCGTCAAAGCTTATTTCGCAAAATTATCCCGCGACACCTGTACAAACGCCTTTGAAAATGCCCGACAAGTCCCAAGCAATTTGACCTTTATAGGTTCCACAACTGATTTCGGAAACATTGTCGGTATGTCTTCAAACGGATCAAAAGATCCGTTATTTTAATGTAAAACCAAGTAAAGGGCCCGCTCTTTGGCGATCGGCGCCCCCAACATCCAGGCGCCCGTGTGCACCGCACACCCTGCACAATAGGTAAAGCCGCCTCTGTTACTTTCTCTCCCATCCTCAAAATTTATATTCACTTTAATAAAATTAAAAGTTATCCAAATTGGATCTCTCCGCCTTCCTTGACTTGACATATTTATAAACTTAATATAATTTACACTGTATACACTGTAACTATCCACTAGAAATTAAAATAGAACCGAAGCCAATATCAATTATATTATAATAAAGCAGAACTTAAAGCTTCCGACTTATCCTGAAAAACTGAATAGCGAATGTGATTTACATAATATCACGTGGTATAAGGAAACGAAACAGTTAAACACTCGTTGCATGTGCGCGCAGGTCGCGTCTTCGCAGGAATCCCATAGGTGTGCCAGTTGAGGTTTATGGGAATCCCCGTTAGAAATCCAGTGCAGTACGTAATTATTTTAAAACTTTTTTTTTGTTTTAAAACAGTGTTTTTTTGTTTTAAAACCGTGTTTTTTTTTAGATGAAAAAAAAACTGTTTTAAAACAAAAAACATTGTTTTTAAACAAAAAAAAAAACATGTTTTTTGTTTTTTTTTAAACCAATTTTTGTCCAACCCTGCTTCGAGACCCCATTTGTTATATTCTTCTATTAGCTTCCTCGTCATGTAACTCAAGTCGTCATGATCCTGAGCAATCAGAATTTGGTCATCAGCAAAACATAAAGTGTATAGTGTTGTCTCGTCATTGGGAGGGATTCCTATGCCATTACATTTCCTTTTCCCAGCTTAAGTGCCTGTTCCAGATAAATTTTGAAAAGGGTAAGCGAAATACAACAACCCTGCTTCAATCCAGTTATAATTTTGGCAGTCGTTCCATTAAAGCCTGGTTACAACAAAATACTTGGATCACAGAATATCCTGGTGTATTCTCTGCATGGATCTTCCATAAATAATGAACAATAAATTACTTTTTATTAAGTTCACGTCTTAAATCAATTGTTTATCAAATTCACTATCAATATTATTTAATCAACAACTCAAAATATTCTCGATGCCATGTCAAATATTTAAAATTGTCACTGTCTTGTCACCATATTCTATTCAAATCAGAGCGTTGTATGACAAAGATAGCAAATATTCGATTTGAAAAATATCACCACGGACATGGTGTCCATTTTTTTCGAATCCTGAAAAAACTAATAAATATTTTTAAAAAATTTAAACGCAGAATGAAAGACTAAATTATTATCGAGGGCCGAAAGTCCCTTAGAATAAATAAAAAGTTTCTTTTGAATCAGATATTTTAAATTAAAAATCACACTAAATTTTCTCTTTTTTTTTTGTCACCCCTGTAACTTATTAAAATAAACATCATAGAAGTTTTCAGGGACTTTCGGCCCTCGGTAATAATGTAATATTTCATTCTGCGTTTAAATTTTTCAAAAATATTTATTAGTTTTCTCAGGATTCGAAAAAAATGAATCCCATTTAAATAGCATTGGAGCCGAAACTGTGTACCGATCCCCTTAAAACACAAGGAATAAAACCGTTTATTTTCTTTGCTTCTAAAGATATCACGGACATTCAAAAAACAAAATGTTCACAAAACATAAGACTACAATACGATTTCGATGTATACTCACACTTGTACCTTATCCTCCCTACAGCGTGTCTCAAACTTAACATCAGAAAACATTTCTTTTCTTTCACCCGGTATAGGTAAAGAAAAATCTAAAATAATAAAAAAAATAGCGGAAGCCGTTAATCTGTTCACGAAAAAATCAACTGTGAAAATGAGCATAGTTTTAGGTGATGCTGATGCATAACTTTTGAAACTATGTTAGCAACAAGTTACTTTTTATTACTCCACTGTAAATACTGTAAATGCGTCAACATAAAAATATTTGCAAATCGTTTAACAACGAATTATAATTATTATGAGTCGGTTAACAAATAAGGGAGCATAGGTCGTTGCACAATTAAGATATGGAATTTCTATAGTGTGCCCATGTAGGGCAGTCAGGTCACAAGTAGACAATGAGAAATACTTTATTTGAAAATTGAACAGACTGATATGTTTTGTATCTTCTGACTAAGTGACAAGTGAAAGAATGGGAAAGAATAGTTATTTATGAAACAGTTCGTGAAGTACGCTTTTTTGCGCACGCACGCGATTTTTAGAGAACGAGCGGCACGAGTGCTATACATCGCGTAAGTGCGCAAAAAGTATTTCACGCACAGATTCGTACAATATTTTATCTACGATAAACAAATAAAAAAACTACAACTCTTCATCACTGGAATACATTTCTATTCTACAATTTTTAGAACTTTGACATTTAAAAATTCAAACTTTTTTCAAACCACAAAACTGTCAAAACTTTTGTTGTAATTTATTGCTCACATGTCACCACCATGACAACGCGAAAGTTAAGGATATCTGATTATATGAAAGTGTGCCAAAAAACAGTACAAAAAAGTAAATCTCAGTTATTAGTAATTTTCCTAACAAGTGCGGAAAGTCATACATCTCCGTACGCGATTGCTGTTTGCCGAACGACAAGAAGCGGAGTTCGGCAAGCAGTCGAGTGCGGAAAAGAGACTTTCCGCAAGAGTTAGGAACAATATTTTTCTACGAGCGTTTAAAAAATGACCAAGTTTTAATCAATTAATTGAATTAATATGAAAATACACAAATTAATTCTTTGACAAAGTTGTCAAAACCAAACTTTCAATATAATTGGTTAGCATGACGACGATCTTGGTTGCCATGACGACGATTCAAATCTACTGTTATTGTCTAATGATTTGACTTTCGGATATTATGTCAAAATAATTTTGTTTCGTCGAATTGTCGCGTTAATTTCATTAATACATGAACACAATAAGATAAGTTTTCAGTCTGGTAGGATGTGGAACAACATTTTTTTGGTGTTGTTTTATGTGCTATTAGATTGAAAACTTAGTCTTTTGCTAGCAGTTGCCGCTATGGCATCCCTGCCATTTCGTTCGTTGCAATCCGTGACTGCACGCCGGGGTTTGTCCTAGTTGGGTCAGAGAGAGCAGCATATGTGCCTCCTGATGAGAGTCTAATAAGTTTCGAAACCGGTAGAGGTGCTTGGTGCACTCTCTGATTGAACTGGAATAATGATGCGGCTGTGGTTTCGCGTTGCAACGAAATTTGAAAAAACACCTTATATTTTCAGAAAGAAAAAATCGAGAATAATCCAAAAATGTAAAATATATAGTGTGTTCCATTAAGAAAAAGATAAGTTTGTGTCACCCTGTCAATGCTGGTGGGCGTGTATATCTGACAATATTTTTAAATTAAGGCCCTATCTATGCCCTGATTTTTAATTAAATAATTTTTTTTCGTATCTCTTACGAGAAAAGAGTAATTGCACTTTCTCGCACTAATGCCGCACCATGTATAAAAGTTGATTTTATTATATTGAACTTTTTTATAAATACTATACATGTTTTAAATATATTTTGTAGATTTGAATTTTGCAATTTGCAAGCGAAACATATAGAACAAATTGCAGAGCTACTGACAGTATTTTTTATTAATGTGAAGGAAGTAAGTGTCAACGGAAATCCGATTCCCGAACAAAATTTTTATTTACTATTGAAGCAGGAACTGACCTCCTTATCTCTGAAATATTGCAGTATAAATATCGACGGTATGTACTTATTACTGAAAAATGCATTTAAAATTAATATAATGCGTATAGTTAAGCTATGAACTTCTTCTCACTACCTTGTTTCAAAGCCCGATTTTGAAATGTTATAATCAACTATTCTATAAGCCACAATTTAACTAAAAAAATGATTTTATTAACGTTTTGACGTCCAAATCGGATGCCGTTGTGAAAATACAAAATATTACAAAATTAAACAAAAATGTTGTTGCTTAGTCAAAATTTCTTCTAATAATTCATTTAATCTGTAATGTTATACCTTATGGTTGATTACGAGAAAGCGTTTGATAGAGTACAACACGCCAAGATGATGCAAATACTAAAAGAAGCAGGAATTAACAACCAAGATCTGAAAATAATTAGAAATCTTTACTGGAAGCAGACTGCAAACCTCAGAGTTGACGGTGAGCACACCGAATATGTGAAAATCATGCGTGGAGTGAGGCAAGGCTGCATTTTGTCCCCGCTAATTTTCAATCTTTACTCTGAAAGAATATTTATCGAAGTTTTGCACGAAACTGAAAAAGATATTCTACTAAACGGATACCGGCTAAATAACATCAGGTATGCAGATGACACCATAGTATTTGCGGACAACCTTGAAGACCTACAAGTCCTCATGAACAAAATCACGTATTACAGTCAACAATATGGACTCAATATAAACGTAAATAAGACAAAGCTTATGATCGTAAACAAGAACAAGATAACAGAAGGTCAACTCTACATGAACCAAACCTCTGTAGAAAGAGTGAGGCACTACAACTACCTCGGCACCATAATAAATGAAGAATGGACCAACAACCAAGAGATAAGAGCGCGCATCGGAAAAGCTAGATCAATCTTCAACCGTATGTGGGCCTTTTTTAAGAGCCACAACCTTTCTCTTGGTATAAAAGTAAGAATGCTGAGATGCTACGTCTTCTCTGTTCTTTTTTATGGTGTTGAATCATGGACCTTGAACGAGGATATGTGCCAAAAACTGGAACTATTTGAGATGTGGCTGTATCGAAGAATTCTTAAAATCCCATGAACTGATCCGGTCACGAATGAGGAGGTCCTTAGAAGAATGAGGAAGAACCGAGAAGTACTAACCACCATCAAATCTCGAAAGATGGAATACTTTGGACACATTATGCGAAATGAATCCAGATATGCCCTCCTACAAGCCATCCTGCAAGGAAAAATATTTGGAAAGCGAGGTCCAGGAAGAAGAAGAACATTCTGGTTAAAGAAACTCAGAACCTGGTTCAACACAACATCTGTGCAGCTTTTCCGCGTTGCTGCAGATAAAGTGAAGATTGCCATGATGATCGCAAATATTCGTCATGGATAGGCACATCAAGAAGAAGAATGTTATACCTAAAAAGTTTGTTTTAAACAAATTATGACCACTTTTTGCATGAGACTGTGACATTATTTATAATATGCCGCTCACAACCTGGCCTATTTCTGATCGAAGTTTCTAGTCATTACGAGAGAATACGAGTCCTTACCACGTCTTTCGGGACGAACGCTACCGAAGTATATTATAAGAGGAGAAATTCCATCAGCAGGCCAGTCAGTGATTGACGGACAATATTATTGTGTTCGAATCGAGTTTGTAAATAAATTAGCTGTGTTAGTATGAGTTATTTGTAACTATTTAAATAAATTAAATAAGTGATGTAATATAAACTAATATAAAGTAAGTCTTCCTTTATTTAAATTAAACTTAGTGCTAAAAGAACATAAACTAAATCAGAAAAGTCAAGTCAGTTTTATAACAAGACACATTTTGATCCGTATTCTGGAATGTCTCTCGAAATTGATTATCAAAAAAAACAAGCCGAAGGTCTTGCCCAAATATACTAATCACAAAAAGTATCGCATAATTTTTAATTTTTAGCAGAATGTTATAATAGTCTAGGCGCCAAATAGAGGTCACCGTGTCCTTTTCAATTCTGATGGACAAACTCAACGGTTTCTTATGGATTTTTGGCTGCTGATTACGAATTTCGAGGGTGGATTTCGATCCGAGCGGTCAAAAAATTGTTATAAACAATTAAATTGTTTATAAGGCTCTGGCTCATAAACTAAAAGAGATAAAAAAATGTTTCAAATAAAATTTGTTCCTTAATGAAAACGAAGAAAAAAACGTTTGCTAAACTTAAATCCAACAATTAAAACTCAAGATATTGTAAAATTAGTGCAAAATGGAAATTGCAAAATAAGTATTTTTCGAAGCTTTATCGATCGTAACTCGGCTTCTACGCACGCAAATGAGCCTTAGAAGATTTCATTTTAAAGCTTAATTAATAGGCTTCCACACAAAGTGAGTTAAATTACTTTATTATCATTTGTTTTAAAGTTATACCCGTTTGAAGATATAATATTCTTAAAAAAATTGTACCTACATTTATTTGTTTATAAGGGTTTCAAGCAAATTTGAGCTATATATATTTAACAATAATGATAGAAGAACTCAAAAGAAACAATTTGAGATTGTAAAAATGTTCGTAAGTTTATTTTTGGCCAAGATATCGATATTTTAATAGCGCATTCTGAGGCGCAAGATCGGCTCACAGCGTAAAGGTTCACGGGCTAACTTCTCGATGCAAATTATAATTTTTATGTATATAATATATATACGTTATCTTCATTTTTCATTTTTGAAGATCCTAATAAAATTTTATCATATAATTAAATTATCATATTGTACCCCGTATCACCTTTCATTCTATTTAGTTTTTTTTTCTATTTTTTTGTACTAAATGAGAAAAAAAACATTAAAAACTAATATTTTAGAAATATAACTAAAAAGTAAGTTGATATTATTTATTAATACTATTTTTACAAACATTTATTTCATGCATCTGCATCGAGATATACAGGGAATCTCAGCTTTTTCATCTGCATAAGTTCTTAAGCGGGGTCCATACTATGTAACAAAACATGTTAAATAACAAAGTTTCATAACTTGTTACAGAATTTTAAATAAAAATGTTTTAAAACATAGTGTTGTATAACATTTTTCTGGTTATATAGCATGTTTTATGTTATCCAACACTTGTCGGTAAACTTCAAAGAAAGTTATAAAACATTTTAAAACATGTTATTGAAACATTTCTCTCTTCTCTGGATGGCATAGTACACGAGCAGCAACCATTGGAGTCATATCGCCTTGTTCGTTCTTGAGTGATTTTTCTAAATTTTCCATTGCTCTATTCACGTGGGGTTCTTTACGCGATGGAATGGTCGAGAGAACTGACTACTCATTTAATTGAGCTAGTTCGTGAGCAACGAGTATTATGGGACCCTACATTTATGGACTTTAAAAATCGAAATAAAAAACACGACGCATGAACTGAAATAGCCGCAGAAGAGAAAACAAATACAAGTGAAGTTGAAAAAAAAATGCGTATACTGATTAGGCAATTTCAGCGAGAATGGAAGAAAGGGAAAAGTGGCGATGAAGCCGATGCTCATTATAAAACAAAGTGGATTTTTTTTAATATGCTTTTATTTTTAAAAGATAAAAATGAGGCACGTCATTCTACTGAAGGAGGTCTCTCTCCCAAGCAAGATACTGAGCCGCAGGACTCTAGGAATATCAATGCGGCTGAGGTAAGCACACTTTAAATTACTAACCAATTTACATTTTGTAAATATTAAACAGCCCAGATAGCAGTTTTACCAATTTTTATTTTTTTGTTTTATGTTTTTAGTGCCTTATTGCAAATATTTCTTTTCCCCCTCTTTCTCTTTGCTTTTGACGTTTTCCATGCCCTTTTTTGTTATGGTCTTATGAAATAAAAGCATTATTTATTTATTTATTTATTAAATTTGAAATTAAAAATTATTCTGCCACGGCACTTTCCCATCTTCACTGGTGAAGAACAAAGAAAATTCCTCTCATATTTGTTTGCCCAGCACAGTAGGTTTCCTAGGAATCCTTTTCAGTCTTAGCCAAGTACCATTTGGCTCACCTTCGACTCTCCATGTACCAGGTATTAGTTCTCCCGTGAGCCAGTCCTCTGAATCAACAGTTCCTGGTGGACAGTAAAGTTATGTGCATTTTTTTGTTTTGTTTTATGTTATAGAGTCTGGATGCTTTGCTATATTATAACAAAGTTACATAACAAAGTTGTACAATAAATTTGTTGTATAACTTTGTTATTAACATGTTTTGTTATGTAATCTGGACCCGGCTTTAGAGCAATTTTTACAGATACATGGTGGTACTAAATCTGATCTTGACGGCATTAAAATATCGATATCTTGGCTACAAATAAACTTAGGAACATTTTTACAAGCTCAAATTGTTTCTTTTGAGTTCTTCTATCATTATTGTTAATTAAAGTATAAATGTTTATAGCTCAAATTTGCTTGAAACCCTTATAAACAAATTAATGTACAATTTTTTTAAGAAAATTATAACTTCAAACGGGTATAACTTTAAAACAAATGAAGATAAAGTAATTTAACAAACTTCGTTTGGAAGCCTATTAATTAAGCTTTAAAATGAAATCTTCTAAGGCTCGTTTGCGTACGTAGAAGCCGAGTTACGATCGATAAAGCTTCGAAAAATACTAATTTTGCAATTTGCATTGCGCACTAATTTTACAATATCTTGAGTTCTAATTGTTGGATTTAAATTTAGTAAACGTTTTTTTCTTCATTTTTTATTAATAGTCCTGTCGTCAGGGGGGGGTACAACGGCCTCCTTAATTCAGATGGACTTACCCAAGTTTTTTTTTATGTATTTTGACCCATAGAACACGAATTTTTTGGGTAACAGTTGATCCGGATGTCTATAAGACTGTTATAAACAAAGAACTTGAGGAATCACATAACAGCGATTTTTCGCAAAACAAAACTTTTTTTTTGTATTTTTGGGGTCATTTTAACCAAAAAAATGTTTTTACAAGTTTTTTCGTAGGATGCATAGTTTTCGACATAAACGCGGTTAAACTTTCAAAATTGCAATTTTTGAACCCGAATAATTTTTGATTAAAAAATAAAATAGCAATTCTGTTTACCGCATTTGAAAGTTCAAGTCAAATTCTATCGGTTTTGATTATTTGCATTGCTAAAAATGTATTTTTTATTGTTAAACAAAGCTATAAACACATAGTGAAATACATGCGTTTTAATGCATGCTACGTAGAAATAGCCTCGCTTACACTGTACCTACTCTACCTAGTCGTTCGATTTTAAATGGGAGATCATTGAAAACATCACTCAAGCACTATGTGTTTACAGCTTTGTTTAACAATAAAAAAATAAATTTTTAGCAAAGCAAATAATCAAAACCGATATAATTTGACTTGAACTTTCAAATGCGATAAGCAGAATGTCTATTTTATTTTTTAATCAAAAGTTATTTGGGTTCAAAAATTGCAATTTTTTGATTTTTTGAAAATTCAACCGCGTTTATCTCGAAAACTATGCATCCTACGAAAAAACTTGTAAGAACATTATTTGCTTAGAATGGCCCAAAAAATACAAAAAAATGTTTTGTTTTGCGAGAAATCGCTCTTATGTAATTCCTCAAGTTCTTTGTTTATAACAATCTTATCGACATTCGGATCAACTGTTACCCAAAAAATTCGTGTTCTACGGGTCAAAATACATAAAAAAACTTGGGTAAGTCCATCTGAATTAAGGAGGCCGTTGTACCCCCCCTGGCGACAGGACTATAAGGAACAAATTTTATTTGAAACATTTTTTTTAGTTCATGAGCCAGAGCCTTAAAAGCAATTAAATTGTTTATTACAATTTTTTGACCACTCGGATCGAAATCCACCCTCGAAATTCGTAATCAGCAGTCAAAAATTCATAAGAAACCGTTTAGTTTGCCCATCAGAATTGAAAAGGACACGGTGACCCGTCTGGCGCCTACACTATAATACTCGTTTATCGTCTCCTTTAGGTGTCTACAAACCCATAACATTTCAAGTTGAGGCGTGTTTTTGTCGAAAAAAAAAACAGTAAACAAAAAGTTGTTAAAGGAGAATATTTTTGGTAGATAAAAGGCATTATATGTTTATTATGTATTTAGAGTTAGAAATACAGAAAAAATTAATCAAATTTGTTTGTTTTTAAAATAACAAAATCTCTGGCTAATTGGCTCGGCCAAGGCCATCAAATTCACTCAAAAAAAAGGCATTATATTTAATTTCGATTCAGAGATCATTACCATTTCTATGGACCATTTCGAACTCTTTTGTTCTCATCAGGAAAGCAACTGTAATGATAATAGAAATAGAGCATTAATACAGTTGCTTTCCTGATGAGAACAAAAGAGTTCGAAATGGTCCATAGAAAGATGGTAATGATCTCTGAATCGAAATTAAATATAATGCCTTTTATCTACCCACCGTTTTTACTCACGTATCGAGTACTAGGAAGCAGGTTTGTTGATCTTTGCCTCTGTGAATTGATATGTTGTGGAGTGCAACTATGTAGACTCCCCATGTCTATAAATTCATCACCCTTTATTCCTTGCAATTTTTAGAAGGATGGGAATAGGTATAAGAGAAAATCTGTTTCCGAATTAAGAAATCCAAAGATTTTATTATTTTTAAACATTTATTTGTTTGAAAATGGAGTCTTTTGGGTTTCGACATTTTGAGAATATTTTTATTCTGGACATTTTTGTGTTCGAGAATTTGATCTGTGCACTATGTATGCTTGAGTTTTCAATGAGGAGGCGCGTTCTTACAAAAAATGAGTAATATAACGTCAGAACAAGCAGCCTAATTAGTAGGTTTAATTGGAGATGGACGATTGCAGCAATACCTTGCTGATGTTATGGGAATCTACCAATCCAGCGTTTCAAGTGCTTTAAGAAGGTTTAGAGAAATGAAGGATACGCAAGAAGACCAGTTTCAGGACGTCCCAGGTGCACGAACCACGCAGATGAACTTTATTTACATCTGCAGACTTTGCGGACATATCATGTTACAGCTAGACAACTGCGAAATGATCTTTCCGTGTTTCCGTAATGTTCGAATAAGTGCAAATTCGGTTAGAAACAGATTAAGGGAATTTGAAATCAGAGCCAGAATTACTGCTACTATGGCACGTTTAAGTTTTGCACCAGAACATGTCGATTAGGATATTAACGACTGGGCTAATATTCTTTTTTATGTAAGTGTCTGTCGGATCCACAAAGTGCAAATCTTGACTCATCAGTAAGAAGAATATTAGTCCAGTCGTTAATATTGAAAGGGTGTGAAAGAACGCAATCATTTTGCCTTATCCAGAAACCAAAAATCGTAAATGTCATTGTTACATATTTTTGTCTCACCCTGTAGACATAAGAATAAATTCAAGGAATTTATTTCTGTCCCGAAAAACGTGAGAATAATTCAATTGTAGTTTATCCGTCTTGTTAAAAAAGACATTTATATTTTACAGTCATAGGTATCTACATTCGATTTCCTGTGTTTAATTTCTCGCCCGTTCAGTTTGTAATGTAAAAAAGAGTTACATTGTATTATAATGGTCTTTGGCGTCACGAATTTAGGCAGTTATATACACAATACGTGCTGTTTTGGGTATCAGAGAGCGCTGGTGTTAATTGTGGACTCAGAAATAATACCTTTCTTGAAAATTTTAGAACTATGTGAGGTTCGCTGACATGGCTAAATGACCCCATTGGTTAAAGAGTATAATTCCCTACCAAAGAGGTTGGATTTAGAATGTGTTTTGATTTTCCCTATTGGTTAATAATAAGTGTAGGAAGCTTAGATATTTTTTTATTGGTCAAAAAAGAGAATTAGGTGATAGAAAGGAGAGGGACTAGAGTTTAGGACAGAAAGTCAAAGTTCTGAGGAAAGGCAGTTAAGTTTGATCAGACATGCAGTGGAGTCCAGTTTTTTGGTCTGTGCCAAAGTTAGGCTCAGATGGAATCTTGAGTAGATTCTGCAGTGAAAGTAGCAAGAGCGATGTGTTTGTCGTAAATACCATACCGGTGTATTCTTGTATTGTTGTTCCGGTCAAATAAATGGAACAGTGTATCTAGTAGTGGCGTAGAGTATGCCTTTTTCAAGAATAACTTAATTCAAGCTTCGCGGGATGTGGTTCCCGACCTTTTAACTACAGATCAATTGTTTAAACAATTTTTTTTTAATCATTAAAATGATGAAATAATTCATTAATAATCAAATTAAGCAGTAACTTTTTTAAAAATAAAACAAGACTATGGAATTTTATCTTTCGTATAAAAACAATTTGTGTAATAGTACTTTCGATCAGAAACTGTAAAGTGTTAGTGAAGTGTCGCTCTACCAGAGTTCCAGCCGAGCTACACAAGGCCAGCTCCAGCCAACAGTACAAACGCAGATCATCAGGTATTTGTAACGAACTGTTTTAATTCTTTTTCTTCGAACTTTTGAAAACGGGAAGGACTTAATATGTTTATTCACTTCTTGCCAATTCAGTTTTGCTTTTTAACCTTTTTTTTTCTATAAATAAACAATGAATATGTTTTAAACTAATATGTCTTTTTATTTTGCACAATCTATCTCTGATCCATATTGTCGGAGAACATACAGACTACCTCAGACCGCAATAGTAAGTATCGATTTCTATTCAATGGAATGCCATTGCAAGTAGTTTTTTTTGTAATTTTTGTATAGGCATATGGCAGTATATTTTGATTTGTTGATGGCGCTCAATAATTAATACTTTTTTCTTAATATTAAAATTATTTCAAAAACTCACTCCCTTAATTCTCTGAGACTGTAGCTTACCGGGGTATTACGAAAAGTTATGTAGCACAAAGTTTATCAAGCCTATGACCTAACAATAATGTCTTAAGTATATTTTTATGTTTAAATTTGTCGTGCTACAATATTCCAATCGACATGTTCTGGTGCAAAACTTAAACGTGCTATACGGTGTGCACTCGATCACAATGGAGCAGTAGCAGGCATTCTGGCTCTGATTCCAAATTCCCTTAATCTGTTTGTAACCGAATTGGCACTTTTCGAACCGAACATTACGGGTCACGGGCTGTGGAAACATCATTTCGCAGTTGTCTAGCTGTAACATGATGAACTAGCTGTAACATGATGTGTACGCAAAGTCTGTAGATGTAAATAACGTTCATCTACGGGGTTCGTGCACCTGGGAAGTCCTGGAACTGGTCTTCTTCTCTATTCCTTCTTAAAACACTTAAAGCGCTGGATTGAAGGATTCCCATAACATCAGCAACATATTACTGCGATTGTCCATCTTCAATTAAAGCTACATTTGGGCTGCTTGTTCTGACGTTATATTACTCATTTTTTGTATGAACGCACATTTTCATTGAAAACTCAAGCAGACATAACGCACAGATCAAATTCCCGAACACAAATGTCCAAAATAAATATTCTCTTTTAGCAACGTTTTATTTACTGTTTTTTTTTCTGCAAAAATACGCTTCAACTTGAAATGTTAAGGGTTTGTAGACACATAAAGAAGAGGAGAGAGGAGTATTATAACATTCTGCTAAAAATTAAAAATTATTTTTAACTTTTTTCTGTTTCAAAAATTATGCGATACTTTTTGTGATTAATATATTTTTGTGGTCTATCCCGAACTCTACTCACTTGAGAACGAATACGCATGAGGCATGCCGAGGCCGCACTGAATGCCTCAAGTCGAGAAAAATGTTATACCGCATGAGGCTTGCTGCATCAGCGATCTATTTATTCGTCCTGATGCAGCTACATGTCGATCGAACAACTATCTGTGGCTTGTTGTAGCCTTAGTTTAATTTTAGAATTATTAATAAATTATTAAAAAGTAAAAGACGTAAACAGCAGAGGTCTGTTTCCATTCACCCCCGTATAATGCCATCTAAGCAAACATTTTTTGTTACCGAAACAACACCAAAACATGTACCCAAAAACTGATGCAAGAATCTTGAAAATCGGAGTACAAATAATAAAGTTCTAAAATGGCAAACTTAATGAAAGATTTTGGGTGGCGGAATTTTGTGCCGGTGACTGTATTAATAGTTCGTATTTGTTAAACGACTCATTTGCTGATAAAGAAACTGGCAGGTTTAATAACTTCATGAGAATGTCCCAAGAAGATTTTTATTTTATTTTGGATGTTATAAGAAGTATAATAAGTAAACAAGGATTAAGGATATCAGTTTTAGACAAGCGATTCCACCTGAGGAAAGACTAGCTATAACTCTGCGTTTCCATGCATAGGGTGATTCATTTATAGAACTTATTTAGTTACAGAACATATTTCATCAGTATTTTTTTAACAGACTTAGCCAGTTCAATTATTCCTTAAGTGAATACCCAGCTTTAAAGGCCTAAAAACCTGCTCTATATCAATTATATATCTAGTTGTAAACATGCTATATTATAAGTCCTTCTATTGTCATTATTTTACAACTGTAAAAACCTATAACAAAAAAAGTTTATTTACATTCTGAACATAATATATCTATTGACCTGTTTTTAGGAATGAAACAGATTTCAGAGGAATTATATAAACCATATGTAAATCCCCTACTGCATTTAAACTTGGCTACCAACGCCCTCTATGATGAAAGTTTATATTACGTGGCGAGAATACTAAGAATGAATAGAAAATTAAAATCGCTGAATTTGGCTGACAATAAAATCACTGAAAGGGGTATTCGATTATTATTAGAACCATTACAGAAATTTGAACTTAATGAAGATGAGCTAATAGAACGAAGAAAAATTAGATTTGAGTATCACAAAAAAATGGTAAATTTTTACTAACATATCCATATTTAGCCATACTCCCTCTGAGAAATTGACTCATCCCAGATACCTATACGACCTATGGTATCAAAAGGATTGAGCTCTGGTGGGACTTTTTCCGTGTTATCGAGCCCTAAGTGACTTGGTATGCTGAAGTATCTCCCAAAAATTTTCGTCCACATCTGGCCGTCGAGAGTAGTACCCCTTTCTGCATGATCTTATATAAAGATGTTCATTTAGACCCAGCTTTTTATGATTTCGAGGAAGCTCTTCGGAATGACCCCAGTAGTAGACATAATAATAGGTATCGTCTGTGTACTTTACATCCTTCATTGTCTTCGTATTTGAATTTCCAGATTTCTGTACTTGGCGATCTTTTCAGTTTTAGTAAGTAGATTATTACTGTTGTTAGGTATCGCCAATTCAATTAGTGTTGTTTGTCTTGTTAATTTATTAACTAGTACGAGACCTGGTCTATTACGTGCCACTGTTTGATCTGTGAGTAAAGTGCGGTCCTACTATAGCTTGCAGTCGTCATTCTCAAGCACTCAGCTTCTCAGGGACGTATTGATAATATGGGAAATGGTCAGTTTGGAGAAGTCTCAGCTTGATAGCTATCTCTTGATAAAAAATCTTTCCTATCGAATCATGCCGTTCCTTGTATTTAGTTGCAGTAAATGCCTGGCAGCACCCTGTAAGGACTTGGATGGTTGTACAGATGTTGTGTTAAACCAGGTTCTTTAACCAGGATGTTCTTCTTCTTCCTGGACCTCGCTTTCCAAGTATTTTTCCGAAACGAGCAAAGGGAAGCAATAACAGCTTTTCTTCTTCCATCATATGAAATACATTAAAGCAGTTTATACTTGGAAACTCCCAACCACCTGTCATTAGGATAAAATTCAAAAGTTGTAGCACAGTATTAAAAACAAACAGTACAGTACAACCAGTCATATCCGGACGGTTCTGCGCCGTCTGGATCTACCGAAATCTACCGAGAAAGGCAGTCCTGCTGTTGGACAACGCACTAAAAGAAGAACTAAAAGATGGCGAAATAATGTATTATAGAATCTATAAAACGTGTCTATCGACGAAAGTTATTGACGGCGTTGATTAATGGAATGTATGAAGGAAAAAACATTTCAGAGACTATAAAAGAAGTAGTGGTCTTGATATCCGGATTTTTTCATATCCGGATCGATCTGTCGCCACACTGATCCGGATATGGCAGGTTTGACTGTAATGGCACTCTCGTCGGCACCTTTTAAGCTTTTGAAGTCTCGTTTTGTAGACGCGGTCATCATGTTATCTGTCATCTGAGGCAAAAAGTTACGACCGGACTAGCTCAATGAAAAATCTTTCTGGTAATCAGAATTACTAAAAGCCCTATTTGAGGACTTAGGGTTAGAAATATTAAACGAATTAAATAGGTCAAATAAATTATCAAATCTTTGAATGATCTCAGCAGTTCCAAACGATTCAAGAGACATATTAAAATGAATGTATACAGTTAAACCAGCAGCAACTGTGCTACTACGCACCCGAGTTGCTAGTCAAACCTTCAGGACTGAAAGTATGCAAAAGCGCAGTGAGTACGACTTTCCGCCGCAATATGACTGCGCGGAAAAAATGCGTGACATCATTAAGGTCGCAGAGTGTCATTACTGTTTGTTATACAGTACGTAAATCGTACAGCTAGACATAGATAATACACATTGAGATAATTGTGGCAACTGCGCTAACCTGTGTTAGTTGAAGCTTCTGTTCGAGTACGAGTTTTGGTGCAATAGAACTGTAGAACAAGAACAAATATACCTAATGAGTGAGTTTGGAAGCAACGCTTTCCATAAATAAATAAAAAACAAAGGTTATAATTGATGAGTTAATAATTTTACTTTGATTTTTAACATATTTTTTATTTAAAAAATAATTTCAAAATTAAACATACACAGTTTTTCCATGCCCCTAGGTCAAAAATATTACGTACTACATTGTCATGTTTTGACGTTCATTTGTGTCACCCGAAATGAATTGTCAATTTTGAGGTTAGATATAACCCAATAAAGGCAGAAGAAGAAGAAGAATTTTGAGGTTAATGCCCCTTAATGCTAACAACCGTATTGCCATCGATAGAGCGCAGTTGCCATAATTGTCTCAATGTATACTTCCCATTTCCAGTCGAACAATTTACGTACTGTATATACTGGGGTTGTAGTTTAATACGCTACACACACATTGAGCCTCACTTCTTGTCTAACGTGGCTTTATTTTATTTTTATGATACAGATCAGTTAATATTTGCTATCTCTCAACTGTTTCAGATTGACGTCTATTGTGCCACCAAATCAGACCAATCAGATCTATCCATTACTTGTTCGGCAAGAAAAATAAGATCAAGACGTAGAAATAAATGTAAGTATAAATGCAATCAATAGGGTGTTCCGAAAAAACCAAAGTTTAAACACGTCGAGCTCCCCGGCTAATTATTTTTAATCTATAACTTTTTGTAAGTAAACAAACAAGTAAACTCAGCTTTAACTTTTATTTTACTGACATAATTATGTTCAGAAAAAAATCAATGGGCATGATAGCAAGTTTAATATGGGAATTACAATATTATCAGTAGTAATTGCACAAGAGCTCTGAAATTATTGAATTTTTCCCGAGTGACACTTTGACAGTTTTAATTTCACGAGCCGAAGGCGAGTGAAATTATGTCAGTGTCACGAGAGCAAAAATTCTATATTAATTTCAGAGGTCGAGTGCAATTTGTTGCGATTATTTCATGAATAAAACTGTTCAAAACCAAAATTTTATTGTAATTTATTTATGTAAGTACCATTAAACACACAGTTTTTATAAATATTTGACGATTGAAAGTCATCACTTTTATAATTTTTAAAACATTAATTGTCATTAATGTCACTGAATGTATTTTTTCGTAGCAACGCAGGGCACCTGAGGTAATATACTTAACGACGGGAGATTATCAAAAATTATCGATTTAATTCAGATTTCTGTAGCTTTCTATTGGTCAGAATCTCCTATGAATGAAATAATCATAAATATTACTCATTTTTCACGTTTAATTCAATTGGTCAATTGAGGCATATAGAATCAAAACCTGCTAGATCCATGTTTTGAAATTTTTCAGGAGACTAAAAAATCATTAAAAATGTAAATTTTCCAAAAAGTATCCGGCATTTCTCAATCAAAGGAGCACCAATAAATGTCATAAAATGGCACACTAATTTGGTATAGAGCCATTATTCTGCATACCGCTTACAGCTTCAGAAATTTGTTCTCTTAGTTTAAATTTAGCCGATTTTGATTCTAAGCCCACATAATATTGTCCAAATTCCTCATTTTTAACGACTTTTAGGCTCAATTAATGCACTAAAAGTGGGTATTGAACCATTTTGATAGGAAAACATACAAAATATACAAAAAAAAGAAGTATTTTTTTCGCAGTGGCATAACCAGGGGGTTTGGGGGTTACAACCTCCTCCTCCCATTGGAATGTACTTTGAGCTTAATTTGGTGGTATTCTATATTCGATACCCCCATAAACCCTCCAGTAGTTGTAATCCCCCCTTAGCTTGCTCTATTCTCGCCTTAAGTTCTGTGCCCTGTTCCCATTTTGAATTTACGTTGGCGCCAAGGTATACATAAGATTCTGCATGATCCATTAGTATGTAATCCGTAACTGTCGAGCAGGTTGTTGCTTTTTGCTGATCAGCATCCATTTTGTCTTCCACGTGGAGTTGAGGCTCAGGCCGTATTCATCACTAATTAAATTAACCCTTTCCATTACCTGTTGTAATTCATCAATGCTACTGGCAAGGATCACCGTGTCATCGGCATATCTTATATTGTTGGTTAACTCACCGTTTATTTTTATGCCCTCATTTGCATTTTCCATACATTTTTTAAATACTTCCTCGGAATAAATATTGAATAGGAGTGGGTATAAGATACGCCCTTGCCGGACACCTCTTTTGATCAACATATTTTCAGTAAGTTCGTTGCCAATTTTTGCTCTTGCTGTTTTACATAATATGATATCAATGTTCATATCAATGTTATTATTATTTTCATTTAAAGTTTTCTTTTAAAACTCTATATAATATATGAATTATATGAATTAGTTTTCGAGAGGCGTATTCATCACAAAGTAGGACATCGGCCTTCAGTACCTTCGTATGAACAAGAAAATAACTTGACTTCGAGAACCAGTATTCCTGAGTTGCCGCACCATCCAGCCTTACAAGACAGTGTAGAAGAATCGACAAGTATATTTTGCTATGGAAATAACATTTTAACCAATCTAAATCTATCATGTAAGTAGATTAGGGGAGAGTCGGCTAATGGTGCGCGTCGGGTAATTGTGCGCATCAATGTTTCTATTCGCCTACTGAATAAAATTGCAAACACTATCTTGTCGGTCCATCTATTGGAAACTGCCAGTTCTATCCCACAAAAACGAACGTCAGGAGATACATTACCGGTTTGCAGTTATCGTTTACATGTTTTCACTTATGATATTGTTTGTGTGTCAGAAAATAAGAGATAACTTTTTTCTTGGCAGAAATATAGTTTAAAAAGTATATATGGTACCGGCCAAACGCGATTTCAGGACAAACTAGTTTTTCCTAGGCCAAACTAGTTTGTCCTGAACGCGATAGGATAAACTAGTTTAGCCTAGGCCAAACTAGTTTATCCTGATATTAATACGGACACTGCAGGATAAACTAGTACAGTCTAGGATAAACATTATATTATACCTACAAAGCCAAAATAAATAGATAAACTTGAATAAAATACTCTGTATTTGCAAAATAATCATTTTTAATAAAACGATAATGATTCGTTGTTCAAACTAATGGCCAATTAATAATACAATCATATTATAAATAATAATCCGTGTTTTTTATAGAACCAATAAATATACCTCAATTATAACAATTATTATTATTTATTTTCCCATGGAGTGCATTGGTGACACTTAGAATCGCTGAGTATCATTACCTTATTGCACTTGCATTTTGAAGCCTAGCTTATATCTGCTAACTCTAAAAAAGTTTGATGGCAAATGTCGAATTCTGATCTAGAAAAAAAATTAAAAACGTATTAGAGACCTTAGTATCCCAAAACGTTAGATACATTATAGTATAAAAGTAATGCTTTAAAATGCAAGCGCAAGAAGGTAATGATACTCCGCGATTATAAGTGTAACCAAAGCACTCCATGGAAAAATAAATAATTTTTCTAATTGAGATATATTTATTGTTTCTATAAAAAAACACGGATTATTTTTTATAATATGATTGTTTGTATTACCAATTGTCCATCAGTTTGAACAACGAACCATTATCGTTTTAATAAAAATGACTATTTTCCAACTAGGTACATAGTATTTTATTCAATTTATCTACATATTTATGTTCGTTTTGTAGGTATACAGTCGAACCCGCTTACTGGAAGCCAAAGTATTCCTATAACAGGGATGTTCTAATAAACGATCATTGGTGATCAATAGAAACGTTTCTGCACCTCAAATTTCTATTCCTTAAAGGGGGATATTCCTATAAGCGGTATTCTAATAAGCGGGTTCGACTTACTACATATAATGTTTATCCTAGGTCGTACTAGTTTATCCTACAGTGTCCGTATTAATATCAGGATAAATTAGTTTGGCCTAGGCTAAACTAGTTTATCCTATCGCATTTAGGATAAACTCGTTTGGACTAGGCCAAACTAGTTTATCCTATCGCGTTCAGGACAAACTAGTTTGTCCGGAAATCGGGTTTGGCCGGTAACATATATACACTTTATTTATTTACCATTTTACACACTAGTATGGTTAGTTTTGCTCGATTCTTTTTTGTTTTTATCCAATTTTGTGTTATGTGGTAAAGTGTAAGGTCGTCTGATGGTGCGCATTGCGCACCATTTGCTTGCAAGGTATATAAAGGCATTTTTTACGTTTTGTGACTACGTCATAAAACGTAAACAAGCGTCAAAATAGACAAATGGGCAAAGAGAAATCCATGAAACTGAAAAAAGGTACAAAAAGGAAGATTCTTTAAGACAACAGCTCCGAAGATATTTCAGAAAATGAACTGCGCCATGATGATGAGTTGGACGATCTCGTATCAGATGGAAATATTGTCAATGTCCTCATGTCATGTGTACACGGGAGGATAATCCAGAAGGATATATTTGTGACTTCTGTAACTTGGTTTCCTATCTTTTTCCGTATATTTGTTTGTCCCTTTATTATTTATGTTCAATAAACTACATTTTCGAAGGTCATTTTTAAGTTCTATTATTGCGTACAGTTATCCGACATATGCGCACCATTAGCCGAATAGGTCGGGTAATTGTGCACGTTACACTAATTGGAAATTTCGCCTCTCACTATTATACTGTTTAACCTTGCATTGAATACGGTCCCTACCAATCCTAGTCCGCTGAAGTATATCTTCAAAAAAGTTGGAAATTGAAATGTTTTAAGTTTGTGAAATATCCTGAATTAGCCTTAGGTGCGCACCAATAGCCGACTCTCCCCTACACAGTATAATTCCATTTTTGATACAAACAGGTATAAAAATTGAACAAGTTCACGAACTATTGGATTATCATGCGTTAGAAGGATCTAGTCCAGTGAGTCATGTCATGGTCACAATTCTATATGCTTTCTCAAGATCAATGAATACGATGTGACTGTTTGTTTCTTTATTCCTGTATTTTTCCATCAGTAATTAATAACTTTTTAAAATATCTTAATCTTGAGAACCTATATAGTATGCTTTGAAACAAATGAACGTTAAATGTATCAGCTAAATTATTTATTAAAATAAAAAAATAGTATTATGTACTTACTCGTGACACAAAATCTGGTAATAATTTCTAAGGATTTCTCCCAAAATAAATGTCATCCACCAATTCCTCAGTTGAAAAATTTATAATACAAAAATATTACTAGCTTTTGTGACACGAGTACATACATACAGGGTGGGGCATTAGTGTGACAAAGTCCAATTACTCGTTTGTCGTAAGAGATACGAAAAAAAGTTATTTAGGTAAAAGTTGAGGCACACATAGTATCATATTTTAAAAATATATTCAAATATACAGGGGCGTCCGTATTGACAGGGTGACACAAACTTATGTTTTTTTAAATGGAACACCCTGTATATTTTTACATATTTGGATTCTCCTCGATGTTTCCTTTTTTAAAATATATGCTTTTGTAATATTATACGAGGTAGTTTAAAAGTTAATTACGTTTTTTTGTTAATTTCGTAGCAAAATCTACACTCTGTAGAATTGTAGTGATTTGACATCAAATTTTCTATTTACATTCAAACGATTTTTAGTATAGTCTACTACTGTTAATCATTAATAGTATAGCGAAATGTTTAATTTTAGTATACAGGGTGGGTCGAAACTCGGAATGAGTATTTTCTGAGTTTTCTTAAATGGAACACCCTGTATTTTAGTATTGTAATAAAATTATATTTTATGGTACTTTTTTATTTCTTCAGCATTCCCTATACCTAAGTGCTTTAATTTGTAAGTTATTCGTCATTCTTTAAACAAACATTAATTGCAACAAAAATTACGTAAAATTTCATTAGGTAGCCGTGAAAATATCCAATCAAAAGTAATTTTTCGAAAAAAAAAAATACATAATAATCTAGCTTGATGCTTAATTTATTAATATTGGATGAGATATCCAAATACATTCGTAGTTAAGGTTGTTGGTGCTTAAAATATTAATCAAACATACAAAATTCTGCCTAGTTGGCTATGACACAAAATTTGCTTAAACATTTGACATTATACTATTTATATAGTTCCAGTTGATTTGATACCATTACTAATATTAATTTTTCTAATGAGGAACGGATTAAAATGGCTTTGTGCTAGAAGAGTATAACAAAAATGATCTACTTGCAATAAAAATTTATCATCAACAATTCCCTGATAGACGACAACCAAAAAGAGAAACTTTTGAAAGTATACTAAAACGGTTTCAACAGACTAGATACTTAGATTGTAAGAATGATTGTACTAATATGCAGATCCTCAGTGACACTAAGGATTACATTTAATTGCTGTTTTCTTCACTTACAATAGTTTTTATTCGAGCAGATTTATCATAATCTAAGTGATCAGTCCGTTGAAACCGTTCTAGTATATTTTTAAACGTTTCTCTTGTTAGTTGTCGTCTATCAGGGAATTTCTGATGAAAAATTCTTATTGCTAGTACCACATTTTTGTTATATTACACTAGCACCAAAATCTTATTAATCAGTTTCTCATAAGAAAAATACATATTAGTAATGATAACAAAGCAACTGGATCTATTAAAATAGTATAATGTCAAATTTTTAAGGAAATTTGGTATCATAGCCGACTAGGTAGAATATTGTATGTTTTTATTATTTTGCGCATTAACAATCTTAACTACGAATTTATCTGGATTCATCCAATAGTAATAAATTAAGGATCAGACTAGATTATGATGTATTTTCTTTTCCAAAAATTATTTTTGATTAAATATACAGCCACCTAATAAAATTTCAGGTAATTTTTCTTACAATTAATGTTTGGCTTAAAGAAACACGAATAACTTACAAATTAAAGCACTTAGGTATATGGAATGCTCAAGAAATAAAGAAGTACCATAAAATATCATTTCATGACAACACTTAAATACAGGGTGTTCCATTTAAGAAAACTCAAAAAATACTCATTCCGAGTTTCGACCCACCCTGTATACTAAAATTAAACGTTTCGCTATACTGTTAATGTTTAACAATAGTAGACTATATTAAAAATCGTTTGAACGTAACTAGAAAATTTGATGTCAAATCACTAAAATTCTACAGGGTGTAGATTTTGCTACGAAATTAACAAAAAAACGTAATTAACTTTTAAACTACCTCGTATAATATTACAAAACTATACATTTTAAGAAAGGAAACATCGAGGAGAATCCAAAAATGTAAAAATATACATGGTGTTCCATTAAAAAAAACATAAGTTTATGTCACCCTGTCAATACGGACGACCCTGTATATTTGAAAATATTTTTAGATCATGGTACTATGTGTGCCCCAACTTTTACCTAAATAACTTTTTTTCGTATCTCTTACGACAAACAAGTAATTGGACTTTGTCACACTAATGCCCCACCCTGTAGTGGTAGGGGAGTAAAGTATGCTAAATGTGTAGTCACTCGAGCGTTATGGGGACCTATTAGGTTGTGAAGAGTAGTTCCTAAAACCAAAAAAAGTTAAGTAAAGTTTTCCATTTTAGTGGGGACTTTCCATTTTTAATTTAATTTTCCATTTCCAACAATCGTTTTTTAGATTATAGCACCATCTATCCATAATTCGAAAAAATGTCTCGAATAAACTTACTTATTTTTACCTAAGGAATCCAAATCTGCAATAAAAAATGGGGGCTCCCATTTAAGATTTTATAGTAACCCCCACACCACTTCCGTGGGGTGGTATAAAAATATTGAATAATTGTATTTCAGTTTTTCGATCTGATGAGTTCGCGAAATATCGCGGGATTCGTATTTAAAATATTAAATGTACCCCCCACCCCTCTCCGTGGGAAGTCGTGTTTGGTATCATTCGATAGATTTTTGAAAAATATTGAGCACGTATTTTTTAGTTTTTCGATCTGTCATTCATTTCGCGAAGTATTCGCATTTTTCTTGTGAAACTTTGGGACTCACCCATTTCCTTACGCGCCCCGCTCAAATCGTCAGATTTTTGAAATATACACTGTTTGCAATGTACTTAACTTACCTTATCTTAATCTGATGATTTAGAGTTTTTCTAAGGACAGATTTTTTTTCGAACCTCCCTTAACGAACTCCTTTGTATTAAGATCCAATATGGTAGGGGTACATTTATAGGGTACAAGGTTTTTCTCCCATGTGATAATCTGACGCGCTCGAGTTCCTTCAAAAATCCCCGCTTGGGCTCCCCTACCATAGACATTATTATTTATTTTAATAAATAATTTGGCATACATTTAACGTTCATTTGTTTCAAGGCATTCATATACCTACACTATACGTTCTTAAGATGTAGGTAGATTAAAAAGTTATTAACTTATCTTACTCGTAAATACAATTTAACTAACAATTAATTTGGTACAAGAAAGTTGCTAGAAAAATAATTACTAGAGTGGATTTTTAATGATGAGTTTATGTATATTAATTAGATTTATTAATATGGTAAAATATTTTTTATTAATTTTTAATATATTTAATATTAATATTTAATATATTTTTCAATTAAATTGTACTTGCATACGTTTTATTTTAATCTTTAATTACGTTTTTGTTTTTATCCTTGATATTTTAATGATGTTTTTAAAAAATTGTTGCAAAACAATTTTTTAATAAAAAATCCGCAAAACGTAAAATCCATAGTTTTTTCTTAAATATCTACAAAACGAAACATGCTAAAAGGTACATACAACCGAATACCAAAAGAAAGCTTGTAATATTTACTATAATATTCAATACTAATATACAGGGTGTTCCATTAAAAAAATGAGAAAATTTTTGTATTTGCAAATAGTGATCACATTGTACAGTCGGAAAAATGAAAGAATACCCATGAACGAACATATAAAACACGCTGTATTTTCCTTTTACCGTGTCACACAAAAAATTGGCCAGCGCAAGTACATGTAATAATAATTATTACATGTACTTGCGCTGGGCAATTTTCTTTGTGACACGGTGACAGGAAAATACAGCGTGTTTTATATGTTCGTTCATGGGTATTCTTTCATTTTTCCGACTGTATATCGTATGCATATATGTCAAAGATATCAAATTATTTAAAAATTAAACTATATTAGAAAAACTTTGACACATCATTTAAATTTTTATTACCTTGGATATCTAATCCATAGCCCTTTAAATATTACGACTTTTCTCAATAAAAGTATAAAATATTTCGAAAATTCGACTTATAAAACCTATAAAGAGACCTATAAAACCTTATACAAAGCCATTCTATTTTTGAAAAATATATTCAAAAATGATTTAATATATAGGGTGTTCCATTAAAAAAAACACAACTTTGGTTCAAACCGTCGCTCCGATTCACCCTGTATTTTAACCAACTAACCTTAATTAACACCCGAAAATAATTCTAAATTATAGACGTATCTGATACACATTAGTTTTGTTATAAAACTTTTTTTGTATATCCCATAGTTTAGCCGTAATCAAAGAAAACCAGAGGTTTGGCGCACCCTGTATACTTTTATTATTATACAAGTATATACATAGGAAGAGTTTATTACTATTTATTTTAGACAACAAAATAAGACAAGAAGCTCTACCATTAATTCTTCAGATGATAAGTTATCAGAACGACTTATACAGTGGCAAACCTGAACCTGCGCACATAGGTATTACACGTCTTTCTCTTCAAGGGAATCGTTTGAGTGAAACAGACATTATTGAAGTAGAAACTGCGTTATCGAGAAAGTACCAACTTACAACTGGAAGTATAGATACCATGACGGTAAGTCCAACTTATGTAATCCACAAGAAAAAATAATTTCCCTTATGGTCGGTTTCACCAACGATAAATATAGACCTGGATCCCGCGTACCAAAAAAAAGTTGATTAATAGCAAGCTGAAAATTTGTTAATAGCTTAACGGTGTCTAGTCGGACAAGCTTTCATGTACAGGAACACTGGAACAGGGGAAGTTTTAATTGTGGAACAGTTTAAAAAATTGGAACGTCAGATTACGAAAACGTCCCACGTATTTTGTCGGACAGAACAGCCAATTGATTTGTTACCCTTTCATTAAACTCTCATGCAAAAATCAGACTGCTATTACTAACCAACATGATTCCTGTCATTTGACATGTCCTTCGTGTTCCACTCATTAAAATGCCCAGTTGGTGATAAAAACCAGACCGATTTTTGCATGAGAGTTTAATGAAATGGTAACAAATCAATTGGAAGTTCTGTCCGACAAAATACATGGAACGTTTTCGTAGTCTGACGTTCCAGATTTTTAACCTGTTCCACAATTAAAACTTCCCCTGTTCCAGTATTCCCATACATCAAAGTTTGTCCGACTAGACACCCTTAAAGCCTTGGTTTCCTCGAAAGCGGCACCGACAAACTGCGACCGTAACACTGCGATGAATGACGTCATAAAAAACTGTAGTACGCAAAATAATAGCAGTGGTTTCCAAGGATGCGTTGGAAGCCACCGTTTGCTGAGTTTACACATTTCATTGCCGCAGTGAAGAACCTTGAATTTTTCACCGTAATCTGACGTCATTCATCGCAGTGTTACGGTCGCAGTTTGTCGGTGCCGCTTTCGAGGAAATCCAGGCTTAAGCTATTAACAAATTTTCAGCTTGCCATTAAACAACTTTTTTTTGGTACGCGGGATCCAGGTCTATATTTATCGTTGGTGAAACCGACCATAAGGGAATAGCTATTTGTATAACAAGGGAGGAAAGTGCTACTTTTCCTCCCGAGAATGAAGTTTACTGCCCGACGCGTAGCGGAGGGCAGTAATCATTCAAGGGAGGAAAAGGCACTTTACTCCCATGTTATACATATGGTTTTTCCACCTTCCTCAAATAACAAGTCATTTTTTCATTTTTACTTAATTTATTTATATAACTAACCAACAAAATTTATTAGAACTAAAACTAACAAGTACGTACAATATAACTGTCAACAGTCAAATATAAGTCAAATTAATAATGTAAACATTGTTAAATCAAAATAACAATTTACTGTTTTTTACTATTTTGCAAAATACAGAGTGTTTTATAAATAAACGTTAAAATGTATAGAAACTTACATAATAGAAAATAGATATTGTACAGGGCGTCAATAAGTTACATTTCATGAATGAAATACCATGACGTCACTTTTACTTTTCCTCCCTAGGGAGGAAAAGTACAACTTTGCTCCCTACAATCAGGTCCGGAAAAGTATACTTTCGGTAGAGGTAGGTGGAAAATTATTTTTCCACCTACCTCTACCGAAAGTATACTTTTCCGGACCTGACTGTAGGGAGCAAAGTTGTACTTTTCCTCCCTAGAGAGAAAAATATTTTTCCTCCCTAGGGAGGAAAAGTAAAAGTGACGTCATGGTATTTCAATCATGAAATATAACTTATTGACGCCCTGTACAATATCTATTTTCTATTACGTAAGTATTTATACATTTTAACGTTTATTTAAAAAGACTCTGTATTTTGCAGAATGGTAAAAAACAGTAAATTGTTATTCTGATTTAACAATGTTTACATTAATAATTTGACTTATATTTGACAGTTGACAGTTATATTGTACCTACTTGTCAATTTTAGTTCTAATAAGTTTTGTTTGTTAGTTACATAAATAAATTAAGTAAAAATTAAAAAATGACTTTTTATTTGAGGAAGGTGGAAAAACCATATGTATAACATGGGAGTAAAGTGCCTTTTCCTCCCTTGAATGATTACTGCCCTCCGCTACGCATCGGGCAGTAAACTTCATTCTCGGGAGGAAAAGTAGCACTTTCCTCCCTTGTTATACAAATAGGTATTTTCTTGTGGATTACATAAGGTATGCGGGATCCAGGTCTAATATTAGTTTATTCTATGAATAAAGTTATTCGACCAATAAACTGACATTTCTCCATTTTACTAACGTCAAATAAGAATTATTTTATTTGTTTATCAAATAAATAACTACTCTTCTAATAAATTGACAAGTTAATCACGCTGTAAATATCTATAAGAAATAATCTGCGCTAATTAGCAAAATACAAGAAAAAGTTATTTACCAGAATCGAATCTTATGATTCTATATATTAATAATATAAGTATGCAAAGTCCGCAGATAGTGTGCTACTTTTTTTATAAACAAAATGGCGCCCGAAAATCGTGTTTTTTTTTTTTTTCAATTTTTGCTCTATAACTCCAAAAATTTTAACTTTACACCAAAAACACCCAAATAAAAATTCAGCGTAATTAAATTCTGCATAGAGACATGTTTTTCCCCAATTTTCCTCGGAAAAGGGTTTTCCAACAAAATCTTTAATTTTCAACACAAATTTTAGATTAGTAATTATTTATCAATAATTAGATAACCTGGTGATATAAAAGCTCTTTTGGTATAGATTATATTTCCAGAAGCCGATGGAAATTGAATTAACAGTTTAGCAACAAGTAAATTGGTAATTAAAAATTTAGGGTCGCTATAATAACCACAATAATTATGATGCTTAATAATAGCTATGATTTTTGTATCAAAAGGCACTATACCTATCTAATGTACTTTACAGAATTGAAATTGGACTATTTAAGCGACCTCAGGAATATTTTAAAATTATAAACAATTTTTTGGCTTATAAACAAATAGCATATCTCGGGAAATATTAAATTATGAAAACGGTATTGGAAAAAACGCAGGAGGTCGCTTCTTTTAAAAGAAAAAACCTTTAATTGCGATAAGTCTTTCCTGAGATACAACCGGTCAAAGTTAACCGGCATGTACGGCGAAGATATGAATAATAAGATGGTAATTTTCGAACCATCACCTTTTTATTTCGGTCCTCTTTCTCCACACAAATTTTCATATCTTTAAAAGACTCATAACATATTTATATTATAATAATAAAAACTATCGGTATTACGCTGACTGCGTATTACTAGTGAGTAGTATTTTGTATTTTGACAACGACACCCCATTTGGGCGTCGAAACGTTAATAAAATTATTTTTTCAATTTAATTGTGACTTATTTCCCATCTAAATAGTTCATCATGTTAGTATGTGGAAATTACTCTATAACTAAATAAAATATTGCAAAAAGAAGCCTGTACCGCCATTAAGAAGAACAAAAAAATAAACTTTCTTCAAATAAACTTTTTTATCCCATGCCTAGATTTTGTGTCATATTGGACCTAGTAAAAATTTTTATCTCTAACAAGAAATCGAACATATTATAACTAAATAACTGATTAGTCAACATAGAGAAAGTATCACTGTCATTTTGACAAACCTGCGTCAGATTTCTGTTCTGTTATCTGCATGGGGATTACGAACACTCGATACGAATCGTATTCGCCATGTTTTACCGTAGCGCCGTAGAGTATTCGTAATCCCTATGCAGATAACAGAACAGAAATCTGACGCACGTTTGTCAAAATGACAGTGACACTTTCTCTATCTTGACTAATCAGATATTTAGTTATAATTTATGTTCGATTTCTTGTTAGAGATAAAAAATTTTACTAGGTCCAATACGACACAAAATCTAGGCATGGTACAAATTAGTTTATTTGAAGAAAGTTTATTTTTTTGTTCTTCTTAATGGCGGTACAGGTTCCATTTTGCAATATTTTATTTAGTTATAGAGTAATTTCCACGTACTAACATATTTCTGAAATTGGGCTCTGTACCGCCATTCTTTATTATATTACGAATATGTGTGCCAAATATCTCGACATAATATTCAAAAATTACAGCCGCAATCTTGGACCGCGTTTGTTGCTACCTGTTGATCGCTACTGTTGCCTCTTAAGTTGTGAGATAACAAGAGATGAAACTAGTAGAGGTGGGAAATTCAGCGATAGAAACTTTTAAATTTAAATTATATTGATTGTTTCCCACCTTTAGACATATCAGAGGAGTATGACAACTAAAACTGACACTGTCGCAGTGTTAAATCAATCAATCAATATACTGTAAATTTATAAGTTTCTACCGCTAAATTTCCCACATCTACTAGTTTTATTTCTTTTTATTTCACTATGTGTTATGTTTTCCATCTTTTGCGTTATTTTGCCGGTTATTAGCGTGCTAATCACTGTATTCATATTGTTCTGAAGCTATTTCTTTGTGGCGTTTTTGTAATGAAATATTCTAATTGGGAAATAAGCCACAATTTAACTTGAAAAAATAATTTTATTAACGTTTCGATCTCCACATCGGACGTCGTTGTCCTGCAGTAGAACTGGGTTACCCATACTAAAAGAGGAAGTCAATAGAAAGAAAATGCCACGATTATTAAGTCAATAACATATCGAGGACAGTACATATTTTATATTTTACTTACTTACTGAAGCCGTCCTCTTGTACCTTACGGTGTCGAGGGTTTTATATTTTAGTATTATTTATATATCTATGTATTATTAATATTATTTATAATTTAATTTAACATACATATAAAGTCAGAATTTGGTGTTAGTTTTGAGAGTAAACTAAATGTAAGATCAAATACTTACAATGTCGGGATAGTATTACGAGGTTTTTCCTGGGTTTTCATCGTGATTTAAGTACTATGGAATCACTAACACGGGAATTTTACTGTCACCGTTACATGTGGTTGTCTTTTTAAAGACAGATCACATTCTATGATGTTTTTGTGATGGATATTCTTGAGTTAAAGTTGATTTCATGTAATCGAATGAACTACCTTTCAATAAAGTCGTCCCAGGAACGCAACTCATAAATATTGGCAATATCATTTTAAAGTCTTCTACTTTAAAATGTATAACACATGTCTTAATTGCCGATATAAATGAGTCAGATTAAATTAAATTAGTAGAAGAATTTTTTACTAAGCAAAAACACTTTTGTTTAATTTATTTAGAATAGTTCATCACTGTATTTCTTGTTATGTTTTTCTGTCACCAATACTCCTTGTTATTAATTGATGTTAACTATATTTTTTATTTCAGAGTACAAGCCATAGTAAAACTGGTAAAATGTATTCATCCGCACTATTTTAAGATGTACTACACTCCGAACGGAATAGGAAAAGACGGCATACTTTCTTTGCCTCCTTAGGCGGCGGTTACATTGTATGCGAGTTCGTACGAAACTTTATTCGTACGAAGTCGTACTAATTTAAGAAGTAAGACAAATTGGTTAAATTAGATGTGACCTCAGACGAAAAAACGCAGTAGATATATCAGAGTTTTCACATTGTATTTATGCATTTACTCATTCGTTGGTCACATTCCATAACAGTACTAATCATTCTCTTTGCCTTATCCCTATGCGGGGTCGGCTTCCTTAATTGCATTTCTCCACACAATTCTATCTTGGGTCATATCAATGTTAATCCCCTTTACCAACATGTCCTGCCTTATCGTCTCTCCCCAGGTCTTCTTTGATCTTCCTCTCCTACTCCTTCTAGGAATCTGCACTTCAGCTATTCTTCGTATTGGGTGATTAACGTCGCGACGTTGAACATGACCAAACCATCCTAACCTATACTCTCTCATTTTGGCATCAATTGGTGCCACACCTAGACTTCCCCTAATATACTCATTTCTAATTTTATCCTTCTTTGTCACTCCACTCATCTATCTAAGCATTCTAATTTCCGCCACATGCATTCGTTGTTCCTCTTTCTTTTTCACTGCCCAACATTCAGTTCCGTGCATCATAGCCGGTCTTATGGCTATTTTATAGAATTTTCCCTTCAGCTTCATTGGAATCTTTCTGTCACACAACACACCACTCGCTTCTTTCCACTTCGTCCATCCAGCCCTAATTCTACTGCATGCATCTCCATCTATTTCTCCATTACTCTGTAATACCGATCCTAGGTACTTAAAACTATTGCTTTTCACAATCATTTCACCATCCAAAGATACCATTTTATTTGTAGTAACTCCATCTTTAAATAAACATTCCAAATACTCTGTTTTTGTCCTACTAAGTTTTAAACCTTTTTCCTCCAGAGCTTGTCTCCACTGTTCCAGTTTTTGTTTTAAGTCTCTTTCACTATTTCCTATTAACACTACATCATCAGCATACATTAGGCACCATGGAATACTACCCTGTAGTTTCGCTGTTATCTGGTCCAAAACTAATGAAAATAAATAAGGACTAAGCACCGAGCCTTGGTGCAATCCTACTTTCACCTGAAATTTATCAGTCTTTCCCACACCTGTCCTAACACTAGTCGTTACTCCCTCATACATATCTCTCACAATCTTTATATATTCGCCAGGGACTCCTTTCTTATTGAGAGCCCACCACAGAATCTCTCGAGGAACTCTATCATATGCTTTCTCAAGATCAATGAATACCATATGAGCGTTGGTCTCTTTATTCCTGTATTTTTCCATCAGTTGTCTTACAATGAAAATTGCATCTGTTGTTGATCTGCCCTGCATAAAGCCAAATTGATTATCGGATATTTCGGTTTCTTCACGTATCCGTCTATCAATTACTCTCTCCCATATTTTCATGGTGTGGCTAAGTAGTTTTATAGCCCTGTAGTTTGTGCATTGTTGTATGTCTCCCTTGTTTTTGTAGACAGGTACTAATATACTGCTTCTCCATTCGTCTGGCATTTGTCCAACTTCCATAATTCTGTTAAATAGACCTGCTGCCAACTTATTCCTGTCTCTCCCAATGCTCTCCATACTTCCCCAGTCATATCATCTGGTCCTACTGCTTTTCCTTTCTTTATTTTTTGAAGCGCTTGAGCCACTTCCTCGTTTGTTATTCTGGTAACCAATGCTGTTACTGTCTCCGTTAACTCGACAGGTTGTCTGTCAAATTCTTCATTTAATAAACTGTCAAAATACTTTCTCCATCTCTTTTTGACATCCTTTTCGTGAATTAGTATTTTATTATTTTTATCTCGGATACATCTAATCTGATTAAAATCTCTTGCTTTCTTTGCTCTGTGTTTGGCTATTTTATATATCTTTGCTTCGCCTTCCCTGGTATCAAGTTGATCGTATAGGTTTGAATATGCTTCTGCTTTAGCTTTTGCTACTGCTACTTTCGCTTCCTTTTTCGCGACCATATAGTTTTGAAGATCTATATCCGATCTGGTTTCTTGCAACTTTTTATATAATTTTCCCTTCTCTTTTATTTTTCCTTGTACTTCATTTGACCACCACCAAGTCTCTTTATCCTCAAACTTCTTTCCTGACGTTTTCCCAAGTATTTCAATAGCCGTCTCTCCGTTCGTTCCATAACAGTACTAATTAATAATAATAAAATTAACAAAATTACCTGCTACATTCATCCTCGCCCCTATTTCCTTCCAGTTTTTTATTCAAATTTCGGTTGTTGTATTGTTTACTTTTTTGGTCCCATAAAGATTGCCTTTCTTGGACTAGTATTATTAATTTTCAACATCCATATTTTGTAACTATTCAGAACACCACAAAACTATTAAATACAATCGACTACTAGTACGAATAGTCGCAGAAAAAACATATGTTGGCCGCATCAGAAAATCGTAAGAGTTCGTAGGAATTCGTGAGAAATATTTGTAAGTAATGTAACCGTGCATATAACATTGTACGGATTTGTTTCGTTCTGATGATTTCGTACGTATTCTTACGAATTCGTACGAGTTCGTACTCATTTAAGTCGTAAGACAAGACAGATTGGTTACATTAGATGTGACATCAGACGAAAAAACGCAGTAGATATATCGAGAGTTTTCACGTTGTGATTTGTGGTTATTAACAATGAATGATGCAGCGAAGTATTACTTTGTTGAAACACCGTTATAAAAAGAAGTTGCTTTTATTAGAAAACTCCAGAGTTAAAAAATTACCTGCTACATTCATTTCGCCCCTATTTATTTCCGCAGTCTTTTGTTCAACAAATCTCGGCTTTTGTATTGTTTACCTTTCTTGGTCCTATAAAGATTGCCTTTCCTGGACTAGTATTATTAATTTTTCAACATCCACTTTGTAACTATAATCAGCCGAACACCACTAATCAATTTTTCGGAAAACTAGTCGCAGAAAAAAGATATTATATTGGTCGCATCAGAAAATCGTAAGAGTTCGTAGGAATTCGTGAGAAATATTTGTAAGTAATGTAACCGTGCATATAACATTGTACGCATTTGTACGCATACAACATTACGAATTCGTACGATCGGTTTTTCGTACGAACTCGCATCCAATGTAACTCACGAATTCCTAGGAACTCATGCGATTTTCTAATGCGACCAAAATAATTTCTTTTTTCTGCGACTATTCGTACGAAGTCGATTGTATTTAATAGTTTTGTGGTGTTCGGCTGATTATAGTTACAAAATGGATGTTGAAAAATTAATAATACTAGTTCAAGAAAGGCACTCTTTAAGGGACCAAAAAAGTAAACAATACAACAACCGAGATGTGAATAAAAAATCATCAAACCAAACTCTGGAGTTTTCTAATAAGCTACTTTAATAAAAACGGTGTTTCAAAAAAGTAATACTTCGCAGCGTTATTCATTGTTAATAACCACAAACCACAATGTGAAAACTCTGATATATCTACAGCCGTAAGACAGATTGCGTAACCAATCTGTCTTACGGCTTAAATTAGTACGAATTCGTACGAATAAAATTTCGTACGAACTCACATCCAATGTAACCGCCGCGCCGCCTAATGTAACCAATCTGTCTTACAACTTAAATTAGTACGAATTAGTACGAATAGAGTTTAGTACGAACTGGCATCCAATGTAACCGCCGCCTTATAGTCATATCGTCATATCCGATCGAGAAGTCACTAACTAACATTTTATTGTTATGGAGATATTTGAAGTTAAATATAAAATCTTCACTATAAATCAGGTTTTTAAAATTTTCTATCACAAACTGGTTTAAGGTGTATTTACTGCTGTTATATTTACTAATCTGAAGTTACTAATACTTTGAAGCTACTCTGATATGTATTTTGTGCAATAATATCAGTTAGTGATTTTTTGCATAAAAACAACAATAATGAATTTTGGTAATAACTATTTATTACATAATAACATAATTATTACATATTATTATATTTATTACATAAAACATCGTAATAAGTTATAATAAAAAAAATATCAAAAAAGTTCCTTTTCTTCGTCATCCTCAACGGCTGGCTCAGTTATTGTATCTGGTATATTATTGGCTGTTGGTAGAGAAGAATACTATCCATGCAGTTTCTCTGGTATAATTTCTTTTTTATATAATTTCATTAAGTTCACCTTTTTGTGGTTACTAATAGGCAGCAGTTGATTGTAAGCTTTAATTTCATTCACACAATTTTGCCGACCTCTTTCGTGTACATTTAGTACAATGTAGGACTCTGTGTGACTGTAGCGAAATTTTATTATGTCTGGATTGGCATTTTCATATCACAAAGACTTAATTTCAAGTCATCTGACTATGTTACCATTCTCATCTTTCAGACGATTTTTAATTGTGCGTTTTGAGAGATCTTTAAGATCCAAGATATCAGAAAAATGCAGCTGTTTGACATGGTGGGGATTGTTGGAGCTTTTGTTTCTGTTTGATCTGGCCCTTTTTTATTATGTTCATCCACTCCATAACAGAACTAACAGACACATGCCTTTTTTCCCTTTCAATGGCACTATGCATGCTGTCAACTTTCATGAAAGAATGGCCGGATTCTAGGTATTTCTGCTCTATAATTTCAATATGAGTAGTTTGGGTCAAATACAGCAGAAGCGCAGAGATGTGCTGATTGCGATTTTGACCCCCACAAGTGTCTGAAAACAATGAAAGCTCTGTAATATTCTTTGGAAGTCCATTAATCCACTGCATTAAAGCTGTATCAATTTCATTCCTGCCTCTTCTACCATTCACCTCAGACCACAGCATGCAATATGCTTCATTTGTAAACCGTGACTCATAAACAGTGAAATTATAAAGACAGAGTTTACGAGTATTTAAAGCCAAGCGTCCACAGACCCGCATCGTACGCAACGGATTTTAGTTTGCCATTACAATGATTGCCGATAATGCGATCCATACGATGCGGATCAGTGGACGCGGTTACATAAGTTTCTGTACAAGGCAAACTAAAATCCGTTGCGTACGATGCGTCCGATGCGTACAATGCGGGTCTGTGGACGCTTGCCTTAAAGAACACTCTGGACGTCAAGCGTTGCAGACATAAATGAGAGGTCATTTTCAGATCGGATCTCATCTTCTTCTTTAGCAATTGTGGCCTGCCTTTTTCTTTCTAAGTGGTAATTGTATTTTTGTTCTACTTCAGGTGTTACAGAATCTATTCGTTTTGCTTCCCTAAATTTACTACAGAGAGTACCTTGATCCTTTTTCGACACGAAAAATGGAAAATTGTAAAAAGAAAAATGAAAAAAGAAATTCAGACAGACTCCATATTCATTGCTTATAAGAAAGTATGCTCTGCTGCACTTTCTCTTTTTATTATTTGAAACATTTGCCAAAGGTCTTGCCGGTTCTTTTGTTTGAACCATTTTTAAAATGAAATCTTTCTGTCTTTTATAATTAGAAAGAGACCAGTACTTTTTACAAATGATGATCCTATCCATTTCCGAAAAATTTTGACAGCATTTAAATTTACAGGATCGACAGTATACTCGTTGTGGACCTTTATACCCTTATACCTTTCGTTGTTTCATAGGGCAAACAGTTAAACTTATTATTATTCTCAATATTTTTTGACCATTTAGAGTGATCAGCTTTTCTACATCGAGAAAAACCTTTCTTTAGAGGTGTATTCTCATCATTATTCCCAACAGAATGATATATTTTTAACTATTAAACTTCAACAATAAGTTGTTATAACAATACTAACAAGTAACGTCACCAAGGAATATTTTTTTAGCAAAATAATACGTGTTCACTCACTAACTGCATATAAATAACTGAGAAATAGAAAAGTAGAATCAAACACAGCAGTGGTTTATTATTATGGAAAAATTCACTAAGTGCCATTAATGAGTTTTAACGCATATCTGTACAATTTATTCGTAAGTAAAAAAGTTACTAAGTCCCTTAGGTATTTTTGGCTGCTTAATATTTTCTGTATTAACGGGTTAGTGATTTTTAAACACACAGAAATAGTCATTTAGAAACACATTCAGCAAGTAGTGACTTTTATAATAGAAAGATATAATGAATTTCATTCGATCGGCGAAGTTAATGAGTTTTTTCACAAAATGTCAGTTAGTGACTTTTCGCCGGGATATGACGATATTCTTCAACAAAAATCTCTTACGAATTTTATGTATAGTGGGCACTTGTTTATCCATTAAAATATAACTGAAAAACAAGTGCCAACTAAACATAAAATACGTAAGATATTTGTTGAAGAATTTGACTATAAAGGAGGCAGAGAAAGTAAGCTTACGTCTATTCCTATTCCGGTCGGAGTGTACACAAAAACTGTACAAAAACTGTACTTTTAGACTTTGTGGATACTTTAACTAATAAAGATTTAAAAACAGAGCACCGTAGTTACCTTTTATTTCGTGTATAACTAAATAGTTAGTTTTTAATATAAATATCTGGAATTGCACAAGTCTTCAGATCAAGTATGAACCTATTTTGGTTACTGAAAGCTCTATTTCTAGAGCACAATGAACCCTGTTCTGGGTTTTAAAATTTAACAGCAAACCACCTCTAGTTTTGAAAAACGGTTCATAGAAAATAAAAATCCAAAATAAGTACACATAGGTCAATGAGGTTATTTGGCTCCGAATTCCATCCTACTGCATGGACTTGAATTAAATTTTAGGAAGAGCCTCTACTTATCTCCTAATTCAAAGTCTACCCTATGCCAATGTGCGCTTTTATCTTGGGGGTGGGCCCTACCCTTCTCGGGGGTGGAAATTTTGGAAATTTTTTTGGTCAAAATAACCACGGAAGTGTCTAGAGAGCCTAATTATAAGCAAAAACTGTTGTATATATTTTTTTTGAAAACTCAATACTTTTTCAGTTATTCGTGGTTGAAAATTGGATGTTTTCATTGAAAAAAGACACCTTTTCGGACGGTTTCTTGCGAATACCTTAAAAACTATGCATCTAAATAAAAAACTACATAAAACATTTTTGTAGCTTGTAAAAAAACAAAGAGATTCGTTCCTTCGTAAATCTACTATAGTCGGAGAGATAGAAGCGGATTTTGTGCGTGATAAGTAATATGGAAAAACTATACGGGGATATGTTGAATTAGTTGTGTACATGACTTTCACCAACGGCCGGAAACCAGAGTGGGGGCCGAGGATAGTTATAAGGGGTCAAAGTTGCCGTTTTTATTATTTTTTTTGTGACGCTCATGATCGAGATAGTGCACCAAAATTTGGGAATAAGTAGGTCATGAGGTAACTAAGTACAATCTCCAGGGGTGGAACGCTGCGTGGCCGATAAGGGGGTGGGGGTAGGTGTGAATATAAAAAATATAAGGGGTTTTTTGCGACGTATTAGATTGAGGGCACCAAAATTTGGGAATAAGTAGACCACGACTTAGCTAAGTAAAATCCCCAGAGTCGGAAACCAGATCTCGATCACGAACGGCAAAAAAAAACCCATATATTTTTATAGTCACCCCTGCCTACCACCCCTTTGTACCCCAAGGAGCGTTCCGCCCCTGGAGATTTTACTTAGTTACCTCATGACCTACTTACTCCCAAATTTTGGTGCACTATCTCCATCATGAGCGCCACAAAAAAAATAATAAAAACCGCAATTTTTGCCCCTTATAACTACCCTCGTCCGCCACTTTGGTTTCCACCTCTGGGGATATTACTTAGTTATGTCATGGTCTACTTATTCCCAAATTTTGGTGCACTATCTCAATCACGTCGCAAAAAACCCCTTACATTTTTTTATATTCACCCCTGCCCCACCACTTTGTCGGCCACGCAGCGTTCCTCTCCTGGAGATTTTACTTAGTTATGTCATGACCTATTTATTCCCAAATTTTGGTGCACTATATCGATCATGAGCGTCACAAAAAAAATAATAAAAAACGGGAAAATTAATGAACCTGTACAAAAACTGTGTAGAATTAATGAAGATGAATAATTATAATCTATACATAATGTTTTTTTAATTTCAGAACGTTTTTGTTTTTACTTAATTTTTAAATCTAAAAATGTACGATTAAGTAATTATAAATTTTGTTACAATAAACATCTGTTTAAATATGCTGAATAGTCTATAGGGCTTTTCATCGATTGTCATTTGTTTCGAGCTTCTGTCATGTGTCACGTAAAATTAATATATCTACGTCATACGTCTTTGGTTTGTATCATTGGAATATACCAATAACGTATGACGTAGATATATTAATATTGTGTGACACATGACATAAGCTCGAAACAAATGACTGTGAATGAAAAGCCCCATTATGAAGATCCAAGGAAAAAATTGTCACTGATTCTTAGATTTGTAAATATTTATTTTTTTTTCTAAATCTTTACATTTTTCTAAAAATTGAAATAAATCAAAACACCCTGTACTTAGGTATAGTCTAGCTTCTTTTTTAAGGGCAATTTAAAAATTTCATCAGGTGTAGGGTGTTCCATAAAAAATATATCTTTGATATACCACTCTTTTTTGAAGCACCCTGTATAATTCACATTATTTTTAGATTGCAGTGTTAATGCCCCGGTATATTTTTTATGAAGAAATTTTTTTTAAATCAAGTCGTTTTCCGTACAGACACCGAGGCGAATAAAATGAACCACCCTGTATATAAATAGGTATATACCATAATTTTATTTTAATATTTATTCACAAATTTATAATATTTCATGACAATATTTATGAAATTATATGTGTTAACGTTGTAAATGCATGTTGAATAAAAAAGTGCATTTTCCAGAATTTTCCGATTTTTCCGGTAAATGAAAATTAGCTAGTTGCTATTCGTTCGTCGAGTTACTCCAATTAAAAAAAATGAAGGCTCTACGTTCTCTGGAAGCTGAGATATTGTAAAAATTTTCAAGCGCTCCAAATTGAACTTTCTATAGCAAAATCTCGACGCGCGAAACGACTCCGACAATCTTCCCCATCACACGGTCCCAGCTCAGTCAGCGTGTGTAACTTCACTTTAAACGGTTATTACTCATTTTAAATAGAAGATATTCCGTACTTATCAATTTAAATATAAAATATAGATATTTATTATCATTCTGTAAAAAGTTCAACTCTTAATATTTATAAACAATAGAGATGTGATTTTTCAAAAAAAAAAAGTATAACTTGACTATCATTGGTCCTAGAAAGTTAGTTTTTCTTTTTTAATGTGTGTTTTTACCAGCTTTTTGATACAGTCAATTATAATTATTTATCAAAAAAAAATAACGAAGATATTCTAATTGTTTATAAGGAAAAAACTCACCATTTTTTAGAGACTTGTTAAAGAACATTTAAAAAACAAATATATCCCTTTTTTAACTTTCTTAGTACTTTGAGTCTTTAAGAACCCATTGGATATTGCCAAAAAGCTCTGAAAATACTCCTAGGGCAACAATGATTGTTTAAACATTCGATGTCTGGGATAAACATTTAACATAACTCGTAAACTAACAAATAGATCTTCTTAAAATTTTGTACACTAATAAAGCACTTAATTGCCTCGAGATCAAGGTACAATAAGTTCCTTACGGCCTTTTTGGTAAAAGTTATTAACAGTTACAAATTAGTGCAAAAAACGTGGTTTTTTGCAATTATCTCGGTTAATTTTTTATGGATTTTAACTTATAAAAATTCAAATTAATCGTTTTTTATGATACAGAACTTTTGTAAAACAACTTTTGCTGTAAATATGATACTAAAACTGCTATAGGCAAAAAACCATATTTTTTACTTTGGCCTTCCTTTATAAAAAAAATTAGGTCGATTTACGAGTACCTCTGTATGTATTTTTAATTAACTATATCCATCCTACCATTTAGCACCTTCAAATACCTGTATTGATTTTTACCCTGAAATCGCTCATATTTATTTTTCTACCCTGGTCTAGGTGTAATTTCAGCGAGAAGAGTAAAAAATCAAAAATTTCTTATAATCTTGCTAGCTTTTATCCACTTAGCTTGATTATATAAGGCAAGTTATCCTACGATTATTCCGAACGAAGTTCGTCTCTTTATTTAACTCGGCGATAACAAAAAATTAAATATGAATTTCAAACCCGAGCTATAAAATATCTCCGATTCTTGTTGATGGATTTTGACGATTCTTTTTACAATTTGTATAATTTTTTATAATTTGTACTCTTTGCGTACATTATGAATATGCCGTTTTTTAAATACATCATCATTCATCATCACACAGCCAAATTTGTCCACTGTCGGACATACTCCTCCTCAAGATGTCTCCACCCTTCTCTGTCCTGGGCAGCTGCAATCCAGTTTGTCGCTATTCTCTTAATATCGTCGCGCGTCGGTCCATCTGGTAGGTGGTCTTCCACGACTTCGCCGGTCTGCCCTTGGCCGCCACTCCAAAATCTTCTTTGTCCATCTGTTGTCTCTGTTTTGCAACGTGTCCTGACTATTTCCACTTCAACTTCTTAATGCGATTTATGATGTCTTCCACTCCAGTTCTTCGCCGGCATGGAGCTTTCCTTTTTTCGTTGTGCTATTTGTAATTTTCTTATTGATGCTTTAGTCAATGTCAGGGTTTCAGCTCCATAAGTGAGCACCGGAACCGGAAGTAGGCACTGGTTGAATGATTTTCTTTTTAGCTTTATTGGGATGTTTTCCTTGAACACATCTCTTAGTTTGCCATACGCTGCCCATGCTAAAGCTATTCTTCTAGATAATTCGCATGTTTGGTTGTCTCTATGTAGCAATCCATACCAAGTGGTCCAATATAAATTAAGTTGTTGCTTGACTATTTTTAATATTTTTTATTTTTCTACCTTTTAAACTTCAGTCTATAGAGAGTACAAAATTGTATTCATTTTATTTTTAAAAAATTTATTTTGCCGATGACGGCCATTTTTGTTAAAGCGTATCGATCCTTTTCACGGAAAACATGGCTTCGCTCTTTAGCCAATATTTTCACTGAGGTTTGTCCTACAACAATAAATCAAAAGCCAAACTTTTTAGAAAAGTATGCTCTAAAAAACGGCCTATAGCATTATTTAATTTCAAACTACCCTTAAGGCCTTAAATGAACCTCAAAGTTTGAAAAGGTAAACTGATAAAATTCCATTTTTAGCATTTTTTTAACAGCAAGCCGATAATGGTTTGTAAGTTTTTCCTGGAAAAGACATACGTACATACTTTGAATAAAAAAAGTTTGAGCTTTGAGACTTGAGTAAATTTTTTAAAAAAATCTCAAAAATATAATTTTTTGAAAAATCTCAAAGTTTGACCCCTTATATCTCTGATGGGCACGCATGAAAAAATTTGAAATTTTGGGTAAATGTTAGCCCCTAGCAAGTAGAACAAGAAGTAAAAATTTGGAGTTGTAGACTTACGTCGTATAGGAGTTACAGGCCTGAAAAAATGGTCAAAATTCAAAATGGTCAAAATTTGAGCGTCTGCGGGCAGGGTAATTAAAATTCAAATAAACTGTCTAATGAAATAAAAATTAATCTTTTTCACCAGATTTCACAATGAATACAAATTTATACAGGGTGGACCAAATAAAAGAGTTCACGCTTGATATTTGGCAGTTATTAGATTTTAAGGGAATGCCGAAATAGGTCGATTTTTATTTTAAATTACAATTTTTTTATATATATTTCATACTAGTGACGTCATCTATCTGGGCGTGATGACGTAATCGATGATTTTTTTAAATGGTAAAAGGGGTCGTATGTCGTTATATCATTTGAAATAGTGTTCAATTCTCTGTTCAGTAATATAAACAATAATATCATTATTTATACAGGGTGGCCAAAAAAATTATTTTCGAATCAAATTAATTGACACAAAAAGAAGAATGTAATTCAAAGAATTATTTAACTCAAAATACATTTTATTGCTGTCATAAAATAGAAAAAGAATATTATTTGGCAAATAAACATTGCTTTTCGCTTAAATTAAATGTTCAAACTGTCAAGAGGTAGGTGGGAGGCTGTTTGTGATTCAATTTAAGCGAAAAGAAATGTTTATTTGTGAAATAAACAGTTTTTCTATTTTCTGACAGCAGTACAATGTATTTTGAGTTAAATAAATTACATACATTCTTCTTTTTGCGCCAATTAATTTAATTCAAAAAATATTTTTTTGGCCACCCTGTATAAATAAAGATAATAATGTTTATATTACTGAATAGAGAATTAAACACGCTTTTGCATTAAACACGCATAAATAATTCCCATTAAAAAAACATTGATTACGTCATCACGCTCTGATAGATGACGTCGCGTAGTATGAAATATATGCCAAAAAATTGCAATATATAAAAATGGACCTATTTCGGCATTTCCTTAAAATCTAATAGGTAACTATTTCCAAATATCGAGGTGGACTCTTTTCTTTGGCTCACCCTGTATAAATTTGTATTCATTGTGAAATCTGGTGAAAATTCATTAATTTTTATTTCATTAGACAGTTTATTTGAATTTTAATGACCCTGCCTGCAAACTCTCAAATTAATGATATTTGACCATTTTCTCAGGCATGTAACTCCTATATGACGAAGTCTACAACTCCAAATTTTTACTCCTTACTCTACTTGCAAGGAGCACTTCATGAGTGCCCATCAGAGATATAAGGGTCAAACTTTGAGATTTTTCAAAAAATTACATTTTTGAGATTTTTTTGAAACAATTGACTTAAGTCTCAAAGCTCAAACTTTTTTATTTAGAGAATGTACGTATGTCTTTTCCAGAAAAAAATTACCAACTATTATCGGCTTGCCTTATGTTAAAAAAATGCTGAAAATGGCATTTTATCAGTTTACCTTTTCAAACTTTGAGGTTCATTTAAGGCTTTAAAGGTAGTTTGAAATTAAATAATGCTATAGGCCGTTTTTTAGAGCAGCGGTTCTCAATCTGTGGTACATGTACCACTGGTGGTACATATCATTATTTGAGGTGGTACACAAAACGCAGAAACAGCCAAAATTAGCACCACTATTATAGTTAATTAGATCACCTAGCTACATAGGTATTTCAGTTAGGTGGTACCAAAAATAATAAAAAGTATTTGGTGGTACATGACTCAAAAAGATTGAGAACCGCTGTTTTAGAGCATACTTTTCTAAAAAGTTTGGTTTTTGATTTATTGTTCTAGGACAAACCTCAGTGAAAATATGGGCTAAAGAGCAAAGCCATGTTTTCCGTGAAAATGATCGATACTCTTTAACAAAAATGGCCGTCATCGGCAAAATTAATTTTTTAAAAATAAAATGAATACATTTTTGTACTCTCTATAGACTGAAGTTTAAAAGGTAGAAAAATAAAAAATATTAAAAATAGTTAAGCAACCACCTTTGGACCACTTGGCTTGAATTGACCCTGTACTTATTTGTATTTCGTGGCCCAGATAGATGTATTTGTCAACTGTTTCGATATGGCAGTTCTTTAGTTTCAATTGTCTGATATATACTAAATTGGTAATTATTTTAGTTTTCCCGAACTTTATTTACAACCCTGCTTTTTGGGAAACTCGTAGTTCTTGCAGAATTTCGTGGGCTTCCTTTAAGTCGTCGGTTATTAGAACTATGTCATCTGAAAATCGTAGGTGGTTCAGCCTTTCGCCATCGATATTCAAACCTCTGTTTACCCATGCTAACATCTGAAATCCAAGCTGCATTACGGCATTGAATAGTTTTGGTGACATGTTGTCACCTTGTCTAACTCCCCTTTTTACTTTTGTTTTTTGAGTTTGGGTATGGAGGTTTATTGCTGTTGTGGTATTTGCATATATATGTTGAATAATGTTGTGTTACAAAACTGACTTTTCTATGATGTTTTAGGCACTAATGTTTAGTTTTAGTTGACTTTATTTATTTTTAATAACTTACTTCTAAACAAATGAAAAACACTTAATTTATATCCTGTATTTTACAAACTACGATATCTAATTTATTTATTACATCAAATCTACTAATTTATCTAATTACAAATTCAAAAAATATACCGCGCCTGTTACATATCAAAGTACACCGACGGTTTCAATTTCACAACTAAACTTCTAATTCCAAAAATGTCTATTTATATAGTTATGTACGAGTAGTCTACTGATTTTCAGAAAAATCGAAAGGTAAATATTATTTAAAGAACAATAAAAAAAAAAAGGTTTATCGACGGCCTTCTAGAAGCGCCGATTGTAACAAAAACAAGTTTCTATTTGTCTCGCCTGCAGAGAGGGTCAGACAGTTTGACGACAGAAGCTTCCGGAACGAAATAGGCCAGGTTGTGAGCGGCCTATAAATAATGTCACAGTTGGAATATCGGTAGTCGATTCTACAATCTCTCAAAGATGCGTCAACAAATACTAGAACTAGCGGCCGGTGGTACTCCACAGTTTTTTCGATTAGGACCTTTAGACAAGTTAGATGGTCATTTGTACCATACCCAGGGCGGAAACCTGGGGTTTTAAATACATTTAATGTTAAATTAACCTTGTAAATTGTTTTTGCAATTTTTGGGTCGATCAGGTTTGAAAAAATTGAAGAATATACCGAGGCATCTATAATCTCTCTGTACGTAAGGAATAAGACACATTTTATCGTATTTTTACTTAAATATTGTTCAGTTCAATTGTTTACTTATCTAAGTTAACGAAATACCCTGTATATAAAAAAGTATAATAAAGTGTTAAGTCTAAAATCGTCTAAACGACTTTCTAATATTTATATAGCCGTAAGCTAGGCAGATAAACGGTGTGTAATTATAGCCAGAAGTAGGTCGAATAAAAAAAATATTTTTTTCGTATTTAAAACTTTTTCGTTTTCGTAAAACTGTTTTCTATTATTGCACCTGATTATAAGAAACTAAATACCACGAAAAGTTCACAAATACATGATTGGATATATTTGATGATAGCCTGTTTCATCTTTGAATTAGTCAATCCTTTAACAAGGTGAGTACTTATTATATTGTTTTTAGGACATATTCTACAACCTTTGTTAATAGTAATTTATACAAAAAGTGATAAAGTTCATATCAAACCACCCCACTCCACCCCCTGGAGGTGGGGTGGGAGTAACTTTAAAATCTTACATAGAAACCCCATTTGTTATTGCAGATTTGAATTGCTTACGTAAAGGTAAGCAACTCTTATTCGAGACATTTTTTAGAATTGTGGATAGATGGCGCTATAATCGGAAAAAACGATTTTTGGTGATAACATAGGTAAATTATAGAAGCGGTCTAATATCTCGAGAAATACACTTCCAAATAAAAAACCAAAAAATACGTCTTTTATATTTTTTAAGAACCTATCGACTAACATAAAACACGACCCTCCACTCCACCCCTTAGAGGTGGGGTGGGGTGTAACTCTAAAATCTTAAATAGGAGCCCACATTTTTTATTGCAGATTTGGATTCCTTACTTAAAAATAAGTAACTTTTATTCGAGACATTTTTTCGAATTATGGATAGATGGCGCTATAATCGGAAAAACACTATTTATTAGCGCCATCTATTAACAATTCTAAAAAATGTTTCGAATAAATATTACTTATTTTTTCATGAGGAATCCAAATCTGCAATAAAACATGGGGATTCCCATTTAAGATTTTAAAGTTAACCCCCACCCCACCTCCAGGGGGTGAAGTGGAGAGTCGTGTTTGATGTTATTCGATAATTTCTTGAAAAATTTTAAATACGTATTTTTTGGTCTTTTATTTGGAAGTGTATTTCTCGAGATAGACTGTTTCTAAAATTTACCTATGGTATCACGATAAATCGTTTTTTCCGATTATAGCGCCATCTATCCCCAATTCGAAAAAATTTCTCGAATAAAAGTTGCTTATTTTTAAGTAAGCAATCCAAATCTGTAATAACAAATGGGCGTTTCCGTTTAAGATATTAAAGTTACCCCTACCCCACCTCAGGGGATGGAGTGGGGGGTCATCGTTAGTGCCATTCGATAGATTTTTGAAAAATATTAAACGCGTATTTTTCAGTTTTTCGATCCAATCTTCATTTCGCAAATTATTCGATCGTCCCAGGCGGCGAGCTCCACCTTGGTCACCTGGTACCTCGGAGATCATCGCCGTCATGAAATTTGTGTTCACTGACCTCCACAACCCCCAAATATAAAAATTGAACGCATGTCCGACAATATTTCCTGAGTTCTAAATTTTTCATTTTCCATCTCTTCGAGATGCATTTAGAAAATGCATTTTCCCATGCACAAAATTTTTTGCCGGAGATCAATTAAGTTCACAAAATTGCCTGACACGCTCTCGAATTGAATGTAAAAAGTTGCATGACGATTCATCTTACTGCACACAATTCCTAGGTTTTGGGCCTTTTAGTGCTTCGTTGCTTCGTCTATTCCTTATATTTGTTTGTTTGTGGATAGTAAATACACAACGTAACAACTATTGTCTTCATTCATATTATGGTATGTTTTAGTAGTACAGCCTAAGATAGGCTCCGAGAGAAAAGGCAGGATTATTGGCCAAGAAATGAAGCTAAGTGAAGCTTATATTGATAAAAAAAAACTCGAACAATTTGATGAACCTTAATAAATGAGAGATCCAAATGGTCACTGAAATGGTGTCTGGACATTGACATTTAAGAAACCACCTATACAAACTAGATAAGATGAATGAAACATGGTACAGAAAGTGCGAAGTGGAAGAAGAGATTGCCATATAAATACTATGTCATTGTAATGTGCTAAATGATGTGAGTCAGGAATTCACTGGTCAACTGCAGTTTGAACCAAAAGAGATCCTAAAGCTACCTATGTATAAGAAAACTGTTAACCTTTGTTGAGACAACATAACTCATTAGCATTAGAGTTTAAGGAAAAAACAAGGTATTGTACAGAGACAGAGGCCTTATGATCAATTGCCGGAGACCAAAGAGTCTTGCCTGAAATATTTGATAACATCCAACAATAAAAACCAAACTGTAGATATTTAAGATACCATATTATGAATGTTAAAGTCTTATTAGTATAAAGACATACAGCACAGCAGTGGTATTTTCAAGATAATTGAAGCATTCTGAAATATTGTGAATACATCAAGAAACGAATCAAAATTAACAAGAATTAGGAATATGCTCTGCTTCAATATTACAAGGAAAGGTACTTATACACCAGGGAAATAAGGCAAAAATATACCATGTTCGGGACACTTGGGCAGCCAGGTTGCAAATGGGTTTTTTGAGTACTATATACCTAATACATTATAAATACAAAAATGCCCGTCACAGTTTTCACGAGAAATTTAGTTTTTAACAAATAAGGGTCAAAAATGAGAGTTTTTTCGTTTAAATCGCTGCAGGTAAAAATAGGGTAATTAAATGTCTTATTTATAATATTTTTCTTTTAGTAGATGAGCCAAGGTTTAAAATAGGGTTTTTTGAATTTTGGTCCGATTATTTGTTGCTTCGGATATTGCAAAATAAAACTAAAATTTCGAAAATAAAAAATTTGCTATAACTTTTGCGAAAATGAATTTAGGACTTTCATATTGCACGAAAAGTTGAGTCAAATAGTCCATACAATGCACAAAAAATTTTAAGACGATGTGTCAATTAGTTTAAATTTTATTCAATTTGTTTATCCCAAAGAGCTTTTTTTTTCGCAATATTATTGTTCAGAAAATAATAATGATACAGCAATTCTGTGAAAACAACATGAAAAAAGAATAGTCATGTTTTTAACGCATTTAAAAAAAATCATTAAAAAGTCATTTTTATCACTCAGAAAACATTTTACTAAAATAGAGTCATTTTTGGCTTAAAAACATTTTGAATAACTTTGTTAATATTGACTTTAGGCTAAAACTACAATGGAATTTGAAAAACTGGTATTTTTATACGAATTTTCAAAGAAAAACTTTTCGTCTAGGTTAATTACGGTCAAAGTTAGCCACTTTTTTATTTAATTGACGGCTACTTTGTTTATAACAATTAAGCAACCTAACTAGAGCCATTTTGAAGTTGAAGATATATAGGTTATGTGTAAAAGTTTGAGTAAACTTTGAACCTCAACAGAGTGGTTAATAAAGCTTTAAAAATGTCGTTCGAACGGAATTAATTCGTGGTCGGTGGAGGGGAATTAATAAAATACGTGCACTCAAAAAATGAAACTGATTCTGCAAACATATGCTGCGATTAATATCGCTGGAACTTGTTGATGGATTTTGATCATAATTTTTTGAATTTTTATGTGCTCGTAGTCTTATAGAGTACGTTATGTACACACAACCCCACCTAACATTACAAAATGTTAGGGGGAACTCCCCTTATCACTCAGGGATATGAAAAATAGATTACGGCCGATTCTACGACCTACCGAATATACATATATAATTTCATAAAAATCGGTCAAGCGGTCTCGGAGGAGTATGGAAACTACCACTATGACAGGAGAATTTTATAGATGTAAATATATAGATGGCTATTAACAAATAGGGGTTGGTGATAGAAGAGTGAAAATTAAGGGTTGTATGTATTTTTTAATTCTACATCATATAAAATTAAGGTAGATAATTTTGTCCAAAAAAATAAAAAAAAATGTCAGGGGGTATAACTTATGGGTATAAAAAATAGATTAAAACCTCTTCAACGTCCTACAGGATAAAGGTGTATCATTTTATAAAAATCGACCAAGTCGTTTCGGAGTAGTATGGTAACTAACACTGTTACAGGCGAATTTGATGTATATAGAAGTAACTGCGAATTAGATAATAAAAGTGGCTAACTTTGAACCTAATTAACCTAGGCAAAAAGTTTTTTTCTGAAAATTTGTATAAAAATACCAGCTTTTGAAATCCTAAAGTAGATTTATTCTATAGTCAATATTAACAAAGGTATTCAAATTGTTTAGAAGCCAAAAATGACTCTATTTTACTAAACTTTTTTCGGAGTGATAAAAACGACTTTAATGATTTTTTCAATAATTTAAAAACATAACTATTATTCTTGCATGCGGTTTCCACAGAATTGCTATGTCATTATTATTTTCTGAACAATAACATTGCGAAAAAAAAAGCTATTTGCGATAAACAAATTGAATAAAATTTAAACTAATTGACGAATCGTCTTAAAATTTTTTGTGCATAATATGGAATGTTTGACTCAACTTTTCATGCAATATGAAAGTCTTAAGGCCATTTTCGCAAAATTTATAGCACATTTTTTATTTTTGAAATTTTAGTCTTATTTTGTACTTTCCGAAACAAAAAAGGATCGGACCAAAATTCAAAAAGTGCCATTTGAAACCTTGACTCATCTGCAAAAAGAAGAATATTAGAAATAAGATATTTAATTACCCTATTTTTACCTCTAGCGATTTAAACGAAAAAACTGTCATTTTTGACCCTTATTTGTTAATAACTAAGTTTCTCGTCCGAACTGTGACGGGCATTTTTGTATTTATAATGTATTAATCCATTTGCAACTATTTATATTATATTGCAACTAACAATTATTGTAATCCATTTTCAACCTGGCTGCTCAAGTGTCCCGACAAAAACCTTATTTCTCTGGACTATTACACTAAAATTACAATAAAGATGTAATAGAAATAAACAAACCAAAACATGTTGAATGTTACAAGAGGCACTCCCAAATCATTATTTACAATGTATATACATTGTAAATCCCAAATCATGATTTACAAAGTTTATACATTGTAAATCATGATTTGAGGGATAATACTAGCAAACAAAAGCTATTTTGCACTGAGTAAACATGAGAAGCAGAAACTTAAGGTACTAGTACACTTTAAAAGACCAAAAATAAGCATTTTTTCAAGATTTTTTTCTCAGAACTCTTATTAAAAATTAACAAAAAACTTTTTACATACATATTAATATTAACTCTTAGAGAATACAAAAAACATATCTTTTTTCATTTATGCAAGTACACTTATATTGTAGAGGACGCCAAAGTCTAGGCCTCGAAAAAAAGTATTTCCGATGGCGGATAGTTAATCTCAGGATTGGGATCTCTGAAACAAAAAAAAAATAGTACGGCATTTGAAAAAGGAAGGTCTCTTACGTGACAATTTACCACCGTTAGCGAAAAATTCCGCAAAAAAAAGATTTTAGGGAAATTTGAAAAAATGTTGTGAAAAATCGGCCGTTTTCTTCAGTTTTTCATGGTTAAAGAATATTTATTTTTTATTTTTTGGTCAAATTGTGGTAAATTGTCACGTAAGAAACCTTCCTTTTTCAAATGCAGTACGATTTTTTTGTTTCAGATATCCCAATCCTGAGATTAACTGTCCGCCATCATTTTTCGAGGCATCGACTTTTGCGCCCTTTACAATATTAGTGCACGTGCATAAATGAAAAAAAGATATATTTCTTGTACTTTCTAAGAGTTATATATTAATATGTAAAAAGTTTTATGTTCATTTTTAATAAAGGTTATGAGAAAAAATTCTTGAAAAAAATGATTATTTCTGGTCTTCTAAAGTGTACTAGTACCTTAAGCCAAAAAACAAAAATAACCATTAACCATACAGTGCAACGCATAAATTCTTTATTTCGTAAACCGGCGACTTTAAAGAAAAATCCCGAAACAGGTCGATTTTTATTTTTAATTTACGATTTTTTAGCATATATATCATACTAGTGACGTCATCCATCTGGGCTTGATGACGTAAGCGAAGATTTTTTTAAATAAGAATAGGAGTCATCTGATAGCTCATTTGGAAGGGTATTCAATTCTCTATTCCCTAACATAAACATTAACATAATTATTTATACAAGGTGTTCAAAAAAACATTTTTTTTTATTAAAATAATTGAGACAAAAAGAAGAATGTATGTAATTGATCTAATTCAAAATACGTTTTAATGTTGTCAGAAAACAGGAAAAAATGTTTATTTGACAAATAAATATTGTTTTTGCTTAAATTCAAAGTTAAAACTGCCACCCACCTGCATCTTGCCAGTTTGAACATTTCGTTCAAGCGAAAATCAATGTTTATTTGTCAAATAATTTTTTTTTCTGTTTTCTGACAGTAGTAAAACGCATTTTGAATTAAATAAATTACATACATTCTTCTTTTTGTCTCAATTATTTTAATTAAAAAAAATGATTTTTTGAACACCCTGTATAAATAATTATGTTAACGTTTACATTAGTGAATAGAGAATTGAATACCCTTTCAAATGAGCTATCACATGACCCCTATTCTCATTTAAAAAAATAATTGATTACGTCATCACGCCCAGATGGATGCCGTCACTAGTATGGTATATATGACAAAAAGTCGGAAATTAAAAATAAAAATCGACCTGTTTTGGGATTTTTTCTTAAAATCGCCGGTTTACGAAATAATGAATTTATGCATTACTTTATGGATGCACTGTATACAAAACCCTTATACAACCAATGTTGACATATGGATCAGAGACATGGATCATCTCCAAGGTAGATGAAAACCTTCTGCTTATATCTGAATGAAGGATTGAGAAGAATATTCTGTGACATCTGTGAAAATGTTGTTTAAAGGAGGAGGTACAACTACGAGATATAGGTACCATAGATATAAACATATTATATTTGGTGGTAAAGACGTATTATCTCTTAGAAAAATAGGAAGACTAAGATGGGCAGGACATCTAGCAAGATCACAGTAAAACAACCCTCCTAGAAGAATCCTTACGTCACAACCTGTGGGAAGTAGAAATAGGGTTAGGCCAAAACTCAGATGGAAGGATGGTGTAGAAAAGCAGGGTAGAAAAATAGGCACAGCAAACTGGGAACAGTTGGCAATCGATAGAACTGACTAAACTCAGATGGCAAAATGGTGTAGATGAGGATGGTGGAAAAATAGGCACAGCAAACTGGCAACAGTTGGCAATGGACAGAACTGACGCATAATAGCCCAATAGACCTTGGAAAGGTTGAGTCTCTTTTATAGGGCTGTAGCATCATTGATGATGATGAAATTATGATTCGGGAGTACTCCTCGTAACATACAATGTGTCTTGGTTTGTTTATTTCTAGTGCATCTTTATTGTGATTTTAGTAGGTATAGGTGGTGGAAAGAATTTCATGATTTAAAAATGAGGTGTGTGGTTTAACAAGTCAATCATACTCCTGCAGTTGTGAACATGATAGAAAATTATCTGATGACCCGCTGTTAACAGAGACAAGTTCAAGTACCCATAACAGAATAGTAATCTTGTCTTATGCATCTTATCCATTGTTTAACACTTAACACAATTGCTGTATTTAATTTATTAACAAAATTATCATTATATACATTTAAGTACATTCGATACAGATAACATAAATAAAAGCTAATTTGTTTTTAATAATGCAAACATTAGATTTTAAAAAGACATGACCAGGGATATAAATACTTATTAACAAATTAACAATACTAAAGAGCTCACCAGAGCTTTAATAGAATTATTATTGTATTTAATACATAGCATAGCATAATATAGAACAGTAACTGTTCAAAAAAATTATAATAATATAAACAACTTTGCTTTTAGAGAAGTAGCCAACCTGTTGAAACTATTGCAACAAATTTTATTTTAGCTGAATTACAAAAGAGTAACTTACCTGTAAGTATCTATGTATTTTTTTCTTTATTGAAAGTTCGGTACACAGAAAAAATATGAAACCAACAGGGCACTCTACAACCACACCCCTTGACACCTCATCAGCTGATTACCATGATGAGACCCATCATCAAAGTGCCAGGAGTGCCTTTAAGTTCAATGACTTGAAGTTAGATACAAACACAGGAATAATTTAATGCATTTAACTGCGTTTAATAGAATATCCGGTTTATTTAAATTAATCACTTGACCTTCAGTGTTATGTGTTTATCGTTTTTATTTCTTTTATTCTATGTGTAACCCAGTAATTATAATCTAAAAATTTTTATTGGTTATTAAGCTCGAAAGGCTAACTTCAGATCGTAAGTGGTGGTAATTTTTTTACAATGGGGGAGGTATTTTCAACAGGATCGGATTACAATTATTTCTAATTCTAAGTTAACAACTTCTCTGCAACTAATTTTAATAAAAATGTTTCATAATTACTTCCGTTTATTTGTTACGTTTTCTTTAACTGTTATTTTAGGTGTTACAACGAAGGAGATGAACTTGCACAAAGTGTTTGTATATGGAACTTTAAAAAGAAATGAACCCAATCATTCTTGGTTTGCCAAAAATGCTGAGGGATATTACAAATACATTGGTGATGCTAAGACAGTTGAAAAATTGCCGTTAATTATAGCTACAAAATATAACGTGCCATTTATTTTAAAAAGCCCAGGTCAGTATTTACCTACTCCACTAATTTTCATTGTTTAGATTTATGTAAATATAATACTTAAGTAGGTACACAAGTTTGCAGGTAAAGATAGTGAAGATATTGAAAATGATATTCCAAAAATAAAAATACCATGTTGTTCTACATGAAATAGTAGGTATCCGACCAGAAAAAATTTTAGGCCCCTAGCCCCACCCATAACCCCCCAAAAAATTAAAACTTTTTTCTTTTTTTTTATGATATTCGTTTCTAATCATCGTAGAAACTTCCTTTTTGTTTTAATTTTGTAGGATTTTTATTGCTTACAGTGTATCTAGTATTTTTTCCAAAATTTTTGGAGCGAAATTCAATTTTTTTGCTTTTGAAATTATTAAACTTTGTTTACAAAAACTAGGCCAAACAAAATGCCGAAAACATTCTTCTTTCTTTCTCCCCTTCCTTATACCCTTTCAGGTGTCGGATTTGGGTTAATTTAGTTACATATATTCAACCATCTCTTCCATTATTTTCTATCTTGTGCTATTAGTTTCATTTCTTCAAGCGTTTTCTGTTTAATTTTTCCAGCATCTACTATTTGCTGTATCCATTTTTCCCCGGTCTGCCTTTTTCTTTTTTGTAATATTCCTTGTTTCGTGAATTTTACTTGTTAGTCTACTAGGTTTCATTCTCATTAGATGTCCATACCAGTTTAATTGTCTCTGTATTATTTTATTCATTATTGGTTCCTGTTTAGTTATCCCTCTTATTGCCTCATTTCTTATTCTATCCCATTTGGTCTTTCCGGCTGTAGCTCGTAGATGTCTCATCTCAATTGCATTTATCCTACTAGGTATTATGCTTTTTCTGTAAAGTCCAATTTTCGCTCGTACCTATAAAGTATCGTCGCGCGTCGGTGTCACAATCATATTATATATTTTAATTTTTGTTTCGTGGGACAATTCTTTTTTCCTCAGAACTGGCGCTAGTGCGTAGTACAGTTTGTTTGATTTTTTAGTTCTGTTAGTTATTTCGAGGTCTCCGAGGAAAAAGTTTTCCTGTAGTTGGCTGTATACCATATATTACAAAAACGATAAAATCCTTTATAAAATGTATATTTGTTAAAATCCCTAAAAATTACAATCCCTTTTTTAGGGATTTTAACAAATATACCTTTTATAAAGGATTTTATCGATTTCGAGGTCTATTTTCCCATCATTGGTAATTATACTTCCAAGATAATCATATGCAGTAACTATTTCCAGTTGAGTATTTTTGCATTTTATATTTATTTCATTTTCTTCCTTTTCGCCGATGACCATTATTTTACTTTTCTCGATATTTATTTCCATTTTTAAATTCTCTATATCGTCTGTCCATATGTTTATAAGTTTTTGCATTTTTGTCACGGAATCTGCTATAAGTAAGGACTATGTTATCCGCATATAAGGCTTTTAGTTTTATAGGCTGTAATCTTTGGTATCCTATTATTGTCTGTATTTGGTTCGTTCTTTCTCCAGTATTTCTAGTCAATTCTGTCATGACTATTATGAATAGTAGCGGACTAAGACTGTCTCCTTGTTTGATACCTCTTTCCCAATTGAATTCTTCAGATCTTTCTCCTGCTATCTGTACACGTCCTTTTACTACTCTGTACATACTATCGATTATTTTTATCAGTGTGATTGGTACTTTCATGTTCTGCAAGCATTTCCATATAATTTTTCTTTCTATAGAGTCGAATGCTGCCCTTAGATCTATGAATGCCAGAATGAGCTTTCCCCCCGAGTAAATACTTCTTTCTATTATATTTCTAATGATGTAAATGTTATCATTTGTCTGTCTTTCTGGTCTAAACGCTGCTTGTTCTTCTCCCAGTTTTTTTTTACCTCTTGTCTTAGCCTCTTCTCTACTATTTTCGTGTATACAGGGTGTTTCATTAATAATTGTCCATATAGTAACTGGAGAAACCTTAGCACAAAATACGAAGATTTAACCTAAAACATCTAAATAAAATGTGGTTCCTTACTGAGTTACAGGGTGTTTTATCTAAAAATTTAAAAACTATTTTTGCTCAGCATTTTAAAACTGTTCGACGTATCTTTTTCATACTTGGCAGGAAGTATAGGTACTGTACACACTACTAAATTATGTTAAACAAACGTTTCTGGCTATTACCAGAGGCGTACGACGGGGGAAAATGAATGGTTGACCCTTCTCAAATTCTACGCCACTGGCGAAATTGCCATTTTAGTACAATTTCTGGATTCTCCAATACTTTCTATGAAAATAATATACTCTTCATTCGTAACGATAAAGTCATTAGTTTTCGAGATCTTTGAAGTTAAAAATGAAACGACACGGTTATTTTGATTAATGTATTGTGTCGCTTCATTTTTAATTTCAAATATCTCGAAAACTAATTATTTTATCGTTACGAATGAAGAGTATATTATTTACATAAAAAGTATTGCAAAATCAAAAATGTACACTAAAATAGCAATTTCGTCAGTGGCGTAGAATTTGGGAAGGGTCAACCAGCCACTATCCCCTGTCGTACGCCTCTGGTAGTAGCTAGAAAAGTTTATTTATCTTAATTTAGTAGGTTTTACAGTACCTACATTTTCTACCAAGTATGATAAGGATACGCCAAATAGTTTTAAAGTACTGGGTACAAATAATTTTTAAATTTTAATTATATGAATCATATCATAAATTAATCAAAATAACCGTGCCGTTTCATATTTAACTTCAAATATCTCGAAAACTAATTACTTTATCGTTACCAATGAAGACTATATTATTTACGTAGAAAGTATTGGTGAATCTAAAAATGGCACTAAAATAGTAATTCCTCCAGTGGAGTAGAATTTGAGAAGGGTCAACCATTCACCATCCCTTGTCGTACGCCTCTGGTAGTAGCTAGAAACGTTTGTTTATCGTAATTTAGTAGGGTGTCTAGTAGTCGCACTTTTTGCCAAGTATGAAAAGGATGCATCGAATAGTTTTAAAATGCTGAGCAAAAATAGTTTTTAAATTTTTAGATAAAACACCCTGTAACTCAGTAAGGAACCACATTTTATTTAGGTGTTTTAGGTTAAATCTTCGTATTTTGTGCTAAGGTTTCTCCAGTTACTATATGGACAATTATTAATGAAACACCCTTAAAAAACACATTATTAATTTTAAAACATACCGATGATAAACATATTGCTCTATAATTTTCGCAGTTGACGTGTTCTCCCTTTTTACATCTTGGCACTATAAGGTTACTTTGCCAGTCTTTTGGGATTTGTATATTTTCAACAACCAGTTTATCCCTTCTTCTCCCATTTACTTGATCATTTCCGGGTCTATGTCATCATCCCCTCCAGCTTTACATATTTTTACGTTTGATACTTTCTGTATTACTTCTTCTCTACTAACTTGCTCTAATTCTTTGTTCTCGTTATCTTGTTCATTTCTATCGTCTATTGTTTCATTTCTAAATTTGTTTTCATAGTATTCTTTCCATACTTTAGCTATCTGTTCTGGATTTGTCTGGATTTGGTTTGTTGTATCCCTTACGGCTGTTATTTATTTATGTTTTCCTTTCTTCATATGTCTGATTGTTGTCCAAAAGCTTCTATTATTTGTTACATAGTTTTCGTCCAAACTCTTCCCACGTCTTTGTTTTTGCTTGTCTTATGGTGTTTTTCGCTAATCGTCTCAGCCTTTTGTATTCTTCTTTATCTTCTTCCAGCTCGGTTTCAATGTATTTTTTCCATGCTATTTTCTTTTTCTTCGCTGCTTTTTTAACTTCATTGTTCCACCATCTCGTCCTTTTATGGTGTTTTCTGATTCCACATATTTCTATTGCTGTAGACTTTATGACTACTTTAAAGGCGTTCCATCTTTCCTCTAGTGTCAATGCCTCTTTTTGGTTTTCTAGTTGTCTTAATCTTATATTTGTTTATTTTTTGTAATGTCCTCGCACCTGTTCTAATTTGAGCTTATTTACTTTTACTCTTTGGTAATATTTGCTTTCCACCTCCTTTATTTTTTCATCCTCGAATTTTGCAGTAACCATCATGTGCTGTGTAGCTAGTTCCGGATCTTTTTCAGTTAAGACGTTATGTATTTTATCTTCTAGGTTTCTCGTATAAACTATGTAATCTATCAAACTTTTCACTCTTCTCTCCTCCGCCACGAACGTATATTTGTCTTCCATGTTTTGGTTTGTAAATGTGTTTCCTATTAGTAGCTCATTTGCTTGGCAGAAATCTAGAATTTTGATACCATCCATTTTTTTTTCAGATTTTTATAGAGTGATAATAATGAAAAATTATTTATTTTTTTAGACCTCTGGACCTGAACATAAAGTCAAAAAAAATCGAAACGCATTTTTTCATTTTTTAACGATATCTTCGGTTCTAGGTAATTGTCGTAGAAACGTCTTTTTCTTTTAATTTGTAGGTTATTTTATTGTCTACAGTTATTTTTTACAAAATTTTTGGCGCAAAATTAAAATTTTTTAACGCTTTTGAAATTTTTATTCCAAAGGAGGACAAAGGGGCGGCGGGCAGGGGCAAATATAAAAATTATAAGGGGTTTTTGTGACGCTCGTGATCGATATAGTGTACCAAAATTTGGGAAGAAGTAGGTCATGACGTAACCACAGTATATGAGGCATATACTGTGACGTAACTAAGTAAAATCTTCAGGGACGAACAAGGGTGAATACGCAAAATTTTTGGGTGATGCTCGTCATCGAGAATATGTCCGCAACTTGCACAATGATTCATTGAGATGTGTATAATCAAAATCCAAAAGGGCGGACAGCTAGGTGGGGTCATTTTTCTTAAAAATGGGGTCACAATATTTTTATAAAAAATGTAGAGAAAAATTAAATTCTCTTATAAGTATTTTTCAAATATTTTTTTATAACATTGATTTATGCAAATAATTAATTTTAGCAAATTATTATACTTGTTCTCGAAAGGACACCGCACACATCTTATGGAAAATATAATGTCACTCAAATGAAATAAAATTTACATGAATAGATGCGTCCTGAAATTTCAATAATTTGATACCATTGCGCCAACTCTGAATTTTGCTTAATTAGTGCCTTAATTGTATTAAAGTTTTTCGAAATCGCATTTTGAAGTCCATAAAACTGGCATTCATAAATAATATTAGTCTAGCGGCTATTGAATACAGTCTATTCACCACTATTCGGTACAACTAACCAAATTATACCTACTTTATTATCAATATTAATACACATAGTTTCAAAAGTTATGCATCACCCCTCGTATTCACGATGTTTACGCTTTTATAAATCCGTATCTTTATCACATATTTAATGAGCCTTTTTTTATAAAAAATATACCATTTTTGGTTTTTTATTTTATTTCAAGGGGTAAACATTTGAAAAATTTATTCTGGTGAAATTTTTGAAAACGTGTTTAAAAATGAATCGTACTTTAATTTCTGAGTTGGACCGTATAAGAATTATCGATTTAGTTGAAGAAGGCCATTCACAGCGGTTCGTGGCGGAAAGAGTGGGTGTTTCTCAGAGTGATGTCTCATGGATATGAAATAGGTTCATGGAGACAAACTTGATACTAAATAGAGCTCGGTCTGGTTGACCCCGAGTTACCAATGATCGACAGAATAGATATATCAGAATTTCAATCCGTAGAAATTCTTCTATGTCTGTACCAGCCCTCCAAAGAGAATTCAGGCATGCTACAGGAGTCAGATTATCGTTATCTACAATAAGAAGAAGAATTTTAGAGTTAGGTTTGAGGAGTCGTCGACCAATAAGAGTTCCTCATCTACAACCTAGACATGTTTTGGACCGCCTCCAGTGGGCTCAAGAACACATAGAGCTCCCCCAACTGTTTTGGAATTTGGTGCTTTTTTCAGACGTGACCAGAATCTGTTAGTGATAACCGGCGAATTTGTGTATGACGAGAGCCAACAAGAGCTGCACAACTAGCCACACACGAATTCGCCGGTTATCACTATTTAAACAGATTCTGGTCTCGTCTGAAAAAAGCGCAAAATTCCAAAATTGTTGGGGGAGCTGTATGTGTTCTTGAGCCCACTGGAGGCGGTCCGAAACATGTCTAGGTTGTAGCTGAGGAACTCTTATTGGTCGACGACTCCTCAAACCTGAGTCTAAAATTCTTCTTCTTATTGTAGCCAACGATACTCTGACTCTTGTAGCATGCCTGAATTCTCTTTGGAGGGCTGGTACAGACATAGAAGAATTTCTACAGATGGAAATTCTGATATATCTATTCTGTCGATCATTATTATTGGTAACTCGGTTCGTATCGAGTTTGTCTCCAGGAACCTATTCCATATCCGTGAGACATACTCTGAGAAACACCCACTCTTTCCGCCACGAACCGCTGTAAATGGCCTTCTTCAACTAAATCGATAATTCTTATACGGTCCAACTCAGAAATTAAAGTACAATTCATTTTTAATCACGTTTTCAAAAATTTCACCAGAATAAATTTTTCAAATGTTTACACCTTGTCAAAACCAGGTCAATTAAATGTAATTAAATAATTACAGTAATTAAATAAAATACAAAACCAAAAATGGTATATTTTTTATAAAAAAGGCCCATTAAATATGTGATAAAGATACAGATTTATAAAAGCGTAAACATCGTGAATACAAGGGGTGATGCATAACTTTTGAAACTATGTGTAGGAAAAGATAAGAGTAAGCCTCTGCTTTAATTCCTCGAGAAAGTCTTATGGAGTAAGCGAATTACAAGATCTTTTTTCTCTCTTTGACACACGTACATTCCTATTTGATTTTAAATTTATTTTTATCAATTTTCGCTCTTGTTAATCAAAATACAGAGTTGGCGCAATGGTATCAAATTATTGAAATTTCAGGACGCATCTATTCATGTAAATTTTATTTCATTTGAGTGACATTATATTTTCCATAAGATGTGTGCGGTCCTTTGTATTATTAATTGATAGAAACTGATGAAATTAGAAAAAAATTAATCGTATTTTCATTTGAATATATAATTTTTTTCAAGCTACAAGCGTTGATTGATGAATATACTGGTTCAGAAATCACTGGCCATCACTGGTTTTAAAAATAGATGGCGCTACCAGTGTATTAGGTACGAGATTGAATTTACCTGAACCGTATTCAGGTAGATTTGGTGTTGATCTTTATTCACTGGTAGCCGGTGAATTTGAGATTGGAATTCGGATATGCGCACAGATCCAAGGGTATTTACAGACTTTATTATTACGTTCGTTTTTATGAGCACATAGTAACTATATATTTTGATGTCCTTATTCTTTCAGTATAGATAATAAAAAAACTTACCTAAGAACTATTTTTAAGTTCATATAATTATTATTTATATAGTATAAGAGCTGTGAGACATTTTTGAGTAGGTATTTTAGGCAACCTGAAAATTTTTCAGGTGACTTTTCTATGATAGCCTAATACAAAAATGCCGGTCTGGCTGGAGGGTAGCGGTTATTTTCCCCAAAAATCCCCCCCAAAGTTAAAAAAAGGGCAAAAATTGATATTACAAAAAATACCATTGACGTGACTTTAAAGTAAATTTAAATATTCAAATATAAAGAAAATAAACAGACCAGGCGATTTGAGGGCGATTTTAACTCTGCAAGATACTTGCATGGGCGTCCCAGGATTATTTTCAGGGGATGCATCTGAACTTCACAAGATTTCATCTGAATCTGTACATACTATTAACGAGTATAAAATATACAACTATACATGCATAGCTATGTACACTCCTTCCGGGCAGGGATGTGCAATTGTTATTTTGACAGGGTATTTTTTAATATTAAAAATAAATATTCTAAAAAAGACAGGTTTTTTTTGGTGAAATTTTCCAACTGCCATGTGATCAAACAAATTACGGGTGCATATAAATGAAAAGCGCTATAGGTAAGCACCAGTGTGAGAAAGAGCGTATACCGATAGCTGTTTGCGTCCTCTGTTCTAACTGAGCGAGTCCGTTCGCTCGAGAAAAATCACGTGACCTAGCGATAACCATGTTGTTGTAACTTTTTCTTAATTAAAGGAAAATAATACGTACTATACAATACAGTGATGAGCAAGCTAATAACCGGCAAAATAGCTCAAAAGGTTGAAAACATAACACATTGCGAAACAAAAAGAGTTTCATCTCTTTTTGTTTCGAGATGTATTATGTTTTCCATCTTTTGAGCTGTTTTGCCGGTTATTAGCGCGCTCATCACTGTAGATTTTGCAAATATGATAGAAAAAAAAACAAATGTATTATTATAAATATATAGGTAGAAAAGTATTAAACTATAGACTAAATTAATTCTGTGTCTTGTACTTCTTCTTCAAACTCCTCATCTGAGCTTAAATATTCATTCTCTTTTTCTTTGTTAGACTCCCCTCAAGACTCAGATTCGTCTTCTACCTAATCTGTAAATAGTTATAATATGTATTTAGAGTTAATTAAAAGATTATTAGTGATTAATTAATTGAGTTGCTACGTATTCTTTCTTTTAAAACCAATACTTAATACTTTTCCTTATATAACCAATCACATCAGGTTTTTTATTTCTTAGTATATGACCAAAGTAGCTCATTTTTTTCCTTCATAGTGTTGAGTATTTCTTGTCTAATTTTCATCTTTCTTAATGTTTCCGCGTTTGTTACGTGTTGTGTACATTATTTTTTTACATTATTCGATAACACCACATCTCAACAATGGCAAGTCTTTCTTCAGATGCGCCCGTGGTTGTGCAGGCTTCGACTCCGTACAAAATGACAGAGAATACGTAGCAAATCAATTAATTAATCAGTAATTAATTTTTAATAAATTCTAAATGCATATTACAACTATCTACAGTTCATGTAGAAGAAGAATCTGAGTCTCGAGGGGAGTCTGACGAAGAAGAAAAGAATGAATATTTAAGCTCAGATGATGAGTTTGAAGAAGAAGTACAAGATTCGGACACAGAATTTATTTAGTTTATAGTTTTATAATTTTCTACCTATATATTTATAATAATAAATTTGTCATTTCCTATCATATTTGCAAAATCTATTGTATAGTACTTATTATTTTCCTTTAATTAAGGAAAAGTTACTTAAAAAACTATAATATATAACAATTACTCTAACGTTTCGAGGCACAACAACATGGGTATCACCAGGTCACGTGATTTTTCTCGAGCGAACGGACTCACTTCGCTAGAACAGAGGACGCAAACAGCTATCGGTATACGCTCTTTCTCACACTGCTGCTTACCTATAGCGCTTTTCATTTATATGAACCCGTAATTTGTTTGATCACATGGCAGTTGGAAAATTTCACCAAAAAGCTGCCTTTTTTAGAATATTTATTTTTAATATTAAAAAATACCCTGTCAAAATAACAATTGTACCTCCCTGTCCAGAAGGAATATACATAGCTATGCATGTATAGTTGTATATTTTATACTTGTTAATAGTATGTACAGATTCAGATAAAATCTTCTGAAGTTAATATGCATTCCCTGAAAATAATCCTGGGACGCCCATGCAAGTATCTTGCAGAGCTAAAATCGCCCTCAAATCGCCTGGCTTGTTTATTTTCCTAATATTTGAATATTTAAATTTACTTTAAAGTCACGTCAATGATATTTTTTGTAATAACAATTTTTACCCTTTTTTTAACTTTGGGGGGGATTTTTGGGGAAAATAACCGCTACCCTCCAGCCAGACCGGCATTTTTGTATTAGGCTATTATGGAAGAGTCACCTGAAAAATTTTCAGCTTGCCTAAAATACCTACTCAAAAATGTCTCACAGCTCTTGGACCAATAGATTTGATTCTATAATTAAATACAAATATTTATAGTAATTATAACAAAAAAATATTTATTTCTGTTCATGCATTTGAAGGTCATGTTTCTCATAAATCATGAAATCTCCTTTTTTTGATAATTTTTTTTATTTAGAATTTGCTTCAACCTCAGAGGTTATTGTTATTAGCATTGAAATGTATTTACACGAAATGTGAAAGCGAATCAAAAAGTTAGGGGGATGGGTACGAACTTTCGGCTTCAATGCTATTTAAATGGGATTCATTTTTTTTTCGAATTCTGAAAATAAGTACATATTTTTGAAAAATTTAAACGCAGAATAAAAGATTACGTTATTACCGAGGGCCGAAAGTCCCTAAAAACTACTATAATGTTTATTTTAATATGTTACAGGGGTGAAAAACTAAGAGAAAATTTAGTGTTATTTTTAATTTCAAATATCTCATTCAAAAGAAACTTTTTATTAATTCTAAGAGACTTTCGGCCCTCGCTAATAACGTAATCTTTCATTCTGCGTATAAATATTTTCAAAAATACTTATTCGTTTTCTCAGGATTCGAAAAAATGATTACATTTAAAATAATCAATTGTAAATTTCAGGAAAATATCTAGGTACCCAAAATTCCAGAATCAAGAAGTCTATAATAGAACAAAAATCAAATTAAGATTATTGTTTCGAAAAATAAAGAGATTACAGATATCGTGTAAACTGTAAACCCGTATCAAATACCTAATAACTGGTTTTCCCCAGCGATGCAAAAAGAGACCAGTAAATTGAAATTGTAATTAGAGAAACCCGAAAGTTATTTAAAAAGCATTATATACCGGTATAAAATGTGTCATTATTTTAGATTATAATTGTCACAAAATAGTAAAGATTCATTCCTCTGCTCGTTTTGAAATAGCCATGAAATTATGACTTATTTTTTTTTTCATTTTCATTAAGGCTCTACTAATGAGGCTGCAATTTTTTTATTGTTAAAAGACGATACCAAGAATTCAAATATGCAGTCAAAATGTGATATTTCAAAATACATACTGTTCGAAAACGCACCACTGCACTTCAAAGATATGGGTTAATTTAAACACAAAACAAAATTTGTATTAATTATAAAATAAATATATAATTGATTGTCTAGTTAAAAATATACAGTTGTAGACAAACTGTAGTTGTAGGAGAAAGTTGGCTGCACATGGAAAACTTTTTTATTATTAATTTTACAGAAAAAGGTTGATGTTTATAAAAAGTTCTGTACGGTCCAAATAGTCCATTTACTCACGGTTTTTGCTCCGAATTCTACAGAACCGCTTGGATTGACATGCAATTTGTCATACAGATAGCTAACATGTCAAAGAAATAAAGTGATATTATACCGATGTGTACCGTTGCCCTTGTGTGTGAATACCACCCCTTCACGTGGAGGTCAATCACTACTTAGAAAATAAGTCCGAAAGTGTATAAACTGACTAATTGTAAGCTACTTGTGTTCTATAAGGTTCAGTCAACACTTTTTGAGTTATTTGTGAGTGAAGATGTTCATTTTTCAACAACAAAAAAACATTTTTAGACAGTTTTTCGCAATTAACACAAAAAGTTGTTAGTTTATCGAAAAAAGTTTAAAAAAATATAACGTACGTTTCATTTTATGTTTTGATTTAATTTATTTGAAAATTAATCATGCCAACTATAATAAAGTTTATCCCTTTTTTGGTAAAAAATCGTGAAAATTACCCCAAATGAAATTAATCGTTACCGCTTCACAAATCTGTAAGTTTCATTGGTTCAAAGCGCTTATTTTTGAAAGGGCTGTAGTTTAAAAAGCTTGAACGAGTCAATATAATCACGAGAGTATTCACATTTTGACAGCCATATCTATTTTTGTCTTAAAGAAAAACAAAACAGCCAAAATATTCATAAAACTGAAACCGACATTTTTTTTCGGTTTTTTCTTGTGAAACTTTGTGACTCACCCATTTCCTTACGCCCCGCCCAAATCGTCAGATTTTTGAAATATGCACTGTTTTGAATGTACTTAACTTACCTTATCTTAATCTGACGATTTCGAGTTTTTCTAAGGATAGATTTTTTTTCGGCCCCCCCCTAATGGACTCCCCTGTGTTTAGAGGTAATATATGGTAGAGGTACATCTACAGGGTACCAGGGTTCTCTCCATATGATAATCTGACGCGCTCGAGTTACTGCAAAAATCCCCACTTGGGCTCCCCTACCATTTGTATAACTATCTGCAGACGGGGGATGTGAATTGCATAGTGTAGAATTCCTTCCCTCTCGTCTTCACTGCAGCATCCATTTGACTTGCAAATTGTAGAAGTCTTGGAGGTGTCACCAGGAAAGTGTACCAATAAGTTTTCAATTCAAAAATATTTTAGTAATATTTTTAATATTTTCAATATTAATAATTTACTATTAGGATTGAAAACTACTTCGTCTTTCAATGCCAGATGGCGCTAGCCACCTACTATCATCACTTCAGTTGCAATGGGTGGGAAAACCTCTCGATGCGAATCAGTTAAAATATGGAGAACAGTGCCTACGTTCTTTCCGATGAAGGCTCCAATAAGAGCCGAAAATCGCGATTCAAGGGACTGGACTGCACTCCGTATTCTAATTGAAAAGTAAGATTGTTTTGCCTTCGCATTGCAACTGAATAAAAATGGTATACATTTTTATTTTACAGTCGTATTACTCCGTAGAGTAACTAGGTGCATTTTTCCGTTGGAACTTTACCAGCTGCAGACGGGGGATGTGAATTGCATAGTGTAGAATTCCTTCCCTCTCGTCTTCACTGCAGCATCCATTTGACTTGCAAATTGTAGAAGTCTTGGAGGTGTCACCAGGAAAGTGTACCAATAAGTTTTCAATTCAAAAATCTTTTAGTAATATTTTTAATATTTTCAATAGTAATAATTTACTATTAGGATTGAAAACTACTTCGTCTTTCAATGCCAGATGGCGCTAGCCACCTACTATCATCACTTCAGTTGCAATGAGTGGAAAACCTCTCGATGCGAATCAGTTAAAATATGGAGAACAGTGCCTACGTTCTTTCCGATGAAGGCTCCAATAAGAGCCGAAAATCGCGATTCAAGGGACTGGACTGCACTCCGTATTCTAATTGAAAAGTAAGATTGTTTTGCTTTCGCATTGCAACTAAATAAAAATGGTATACATTTTTATTGTATAACTATCCTTTATCTGAATGGACGAAGGGGTATGTGGCATGAAATAATATTCTATAATTAGTTTTACAGAAATTTATGTAATTGAACACAAAATAATCTTCTTCTTCATGTGCCGTGCTCAATTATTGAGCGTTGGCTATCAAATTGGCTATAGTAATTTTGTTAATGGCAGCTCGGTAAAGGGATGCAGAGGATCTGTTAAACCATTCTCACAGGTGTCTAAGCCATGACGGCCTTCTTCGACCTGACCTTTCTTCTTCGACCTGGCCTTTCTTCTTCGACCTGACCTTTCTTCTTCCGTCTACCTTGCCTTGTATTATTAAACGGAGTATATTATACAGAGTGAGTTTTATGTATGGAAAGCCTTAATTATCTCGGAAAAGGCTTGCACGATTTTTTTTATAGATTTTGGTGACAAAGGGTTTTCTAATGCGGCCGATATAATAGTGACCATTACATTGTTGTCAAAACTTCCTAATTTTCTTATTTCAAATGGAACACCTTGTATATTTTTGCGTTTTGAAGTCCTTAAGAAATGCTGATTATTTTTCGTGTTATATTCCCTATATCTAAATGACATAATTTCGTAGTAGACCAGTAAGGATCTGCGAAAAAACGTCTATTTTTGGATGTGAGAGGTGGCATTCGGATTTTTGCAGATGAAGTTAGGTGACACCTTCAGTAATAATAATTGACTTGTGCTCCTTCTCAAATATGCCCGGAACATTAATAAAAAAATTAAAATATTTAAAAATTTCGAAAAACATTGATTTTTTTCTGCTTTCTTTGCTTATAACTTTAAAACGATTCGTTTTGGAACAAAGTCGTAGAGAAATAAAATAAAGATAATTAAATTTTGTATGATATTCGACTGGTAAAAAATGTCTTAAGGTATTACCTTTTCTGCAATATAGCAATAAATACAAAATAAGGGGACAAAATAAGTCTGTTGTTATTCAATATTTTTTAACCACTTTGGTGGCACTTAGAACCTTAGTAATTCGCTTGGGAAATTCTTTGTAACATACTTAAATCGTGTACCAAATTTCATTAAAATCGACGTAATAAATTTTGCATAATAAATTTGCAATCCAAATGTTTTTAAAAAAATTCAATTTTTTTAAAATCTTTCTGAACAAAAAGTAGACCATTTAGAAGTTGGCTAATTTTTTTACATATAAAGAGGTGCTCTACCTATCTAATACACTTTACAGAATTAAAATCGGATTATTTAAGGGGCCCCAGCAATGGTTTCAATTTATAAACAATTTTTTGGCTTATAAACAAATAGCTTTGTTTAATAATAAAAAATTAATTTTTAGCAATGCAAATAATTAAAACCGGTATAATTTGACTTAAACATTCAAATGCTGTCAGCAGAATTGCTATTTTATTTTTTAATCAAACGTTATTCGCGTTCAAAAATTGCAATTTTTCGATTTTTTGAAAGTTCCACCGCGTTTATCTCGAAAACTATGCATCCTACGAAAAAACTTGTAAGAACATTTTTGCTTAGAATTACCCAGGAAATACAAAATTTTATTTTGCGAAAAATCGATTTTATGTAATTCTTCAAATTCTTTGTTTATAACAATCTTATCGACTGTTACCTAAAAAATTCGTGTTCTACGGGTCAAAATACATAAAAAAACTTGGGTAAGTACATCTAAATAAAGGAGCCCGTAGCACCCCCTCCTGACCACAGCACTAATTTGTGTATAAGCCAAAAAATTGTTTATAACTTAAAAACATTGCTGAGGCTGCTTAAATAATCCGATTTCAATTCTGTAAAGTACATTAGATAGGTGGAGTACTTCTTTATATGTAAAAAATTGACAAATCTTTGTATGTTCTAGTTTTTGTTGTGCAAGATTTTAAAAAGTTTTAATTTTTTAAAAAAAGTTTAGATTGCAAAATTATTATGCAAAATCTAGTAAGTCAATTTTAATGAAATTTCATGTACGGTTTTAGCATATTACAAAAATTTTCTAAGCGAATTAGGAAGGTTACAAGTGTAACCTAAGTGATGGAAAATCATTGAATAAGGACAGGCTTGTTTTGCCCCCTTATTTTATATTTATTGCTATTTTGAAACAAGGGTGATAAATTAAGACATTTTTAACCAATCGCATCTGATAGAAAATTTAATTATCTTTGTTTTATTTCTATAGGACTTTGTTCTAAAATGAATAGTTTTTAAGTTATAAGCAAAAAATAGAAAAAAAAAAACGAAATTTTTTGAAATTTTTAAATATTTTATTTTTTTTATTAATGTTCCGGGCATATTTGAGAAGGAGCATAAATCAATTATTATTAACGAAGTTATCACCTAACTTTATTCGCAAAAATTTGAATGCCACCTCTTACATCCACCTAAAAACAGATCCTTACTCGTCTATAGGTATTTAGCTACATTTATTAAAAAAGAAATTTAAACAAATTAAAAAAATTTATTTTTTCAGCCCGGGTACATTATTTTAGGATCTTTTGATCATTGGAAACAAAAAAGGTCTTTTGCAATTTTTCTCTAAAGTTAATGGTTTTCGAGTTATAAACAATTTAAACCTGAAAAAGACGAAAAATGTTTCATACCCCCTTCTTCCATTCAAGAATTGTATTTTACATATTACATACCTCCTTCATCCACTAGAATATCTCTTATTAAGCTTTTTAGAGGTACAGTATAAGTGTCATATGATAGTGAAGTTACATACCACCTTCATTCACTAAGAAACTCAAAATTTTAGAAAATGTTACATACCCCCTTCTTCCACTTAGGTCTTCAATTATTAAAAATAACTACAAATAATAAATGTTTAATTATACAATTATACATTTCCATCCAGTCAATGAGCTTAAGACAAACAAACAAGCTAAACATATATTTATTCAAATAAATAAATAATGACGATTGACCATCACTTAAAATGACCAGCAATACGCTAGCGACTGCTGCGTTAAAATTTTGAATACGGGCCACGTAAAATAAATGTCAGCTCTCGGCTAGTTCCAACAGATGTACGCTAGGCTCATATGGACAGATTTTAAAGCGAACAAAATAATACATAGGCTTTCGTATCTTCCCCCTATATTCATCAATCAACATTACAAGTATTAAGAGGTTACATCAATGCGTCATCAATATTAATTCGAGCGGTAGTAGCCGCAATGTTTTTCGAAAGTTTTGCAAACCTTCGGCAACTGTGCGGCGGCACTAGGCGAATATCTAATGTTGGTGCACTATCTCAATCACGAGCGTCACAAAAAAAATAATAAAAACCGCGATTTTTTACCCCTTATAACTTATAACTACCCTCGTCCCCCGCTCTGGTTTCCGCCCCTGGAGATTTTACTCAGTTATGTCATGGTCTACTTATTCCCAAATTTTGGTGCCATATCTTGATCACGAACGTCCCAAAAAACCCCTTATGTTTTTTATGTTCAGCCCTGCCCACCACCCCTTTGTTCCCCACGCAGCGTTCCACCTTTGGAGATTTTGCTTAGTTACGTCATGATCTACTTATTCCCAAATTTTGGTGCATTATCTCGATCACGAACGTCACGAAAAACCCGTATAATTTTTATATTCACCCCTGCCCACCACCCCTTTGTTCCCCACGCAGCGTTCCGCCCCTGGAGATTTTGCTTAGTTACGTCATGATCTACTTATTGCCAAATTTTGGTACACTGTCTGAATCACGAACGTCACAAAAAACCGCTTATAATTTTTATATTCCCCCTGCTCGCCACCCTTTTCTCCCACACGGAGCTGTCCGTCCCTGGAGATTTTGCCTAGTTACGTCATGACCTACTTATTCCCAAATTTTGGTGCACTATCTCGATCATGCGCGTCACAAAACAAAATAATAAAAACCGCGACTTTGACTCCTTATAACTACACTCGTCCCCGGCTCTGGTATCCGCCCGTATGGGAGAGCTAAAAGGAACTACAACGTTAACGGGATTTTGTCTCATATGGCCAATGGACCTCTAAATTTGAAAAAACCGCGGAGTGCTAGGTACCATTAAATGGGTGCGTTTTTGAGAAAGGGGTGAATTAGTCCCTAGGCACAGGGCGAATTAGGGTGAGTTCTATGCACTTTTGGTACAAACACGTCTACAGGAAAATTGTTCTAGGTTAACTTTACTATCGAAATATCACATTTTAAAGTCAAAAGTATTTTTTTTTTACAAAAATATATTCAAAAGAAAAGCAAGAAAAAAACACGAAAGATATCAATCTTGTTTTTTGCCCCATAACTTTTTTCCACGGGGATATAGGTATAGGCATTGCTCCAGCGAAAAATAATTTACATCCTTCCTATTTAAAATGACGTTTGGTAAAAGTTTCTAGGATTTATAGTTTCCGAAATATGATTTTTCAAAATTCCCCGCGCACAGTATTTTTGGGCCATTTTCCCCATTATCGCACCCCTTTAAATGGTAGCACTCCGCGGTTTTTTCATAATTAGAGGTCCATTGGCTATATGAAACAATAAAACCCCGTTAACGTTGTAGTTCCTTTCTAATCTTATTAGTGCTTATCACTATCAGTACTAATAGTACTTATCAGGAGCAAAATCCGCTTCCAGCTCTTGGACTAATAGTATGTCGAGATAATTTGATACTCAATAAATAATTTTTTTTCGGGACATTGTTTGGCCTAGTTTTTCTTAAATAAAGTTTAAAAATTTCAATAGCAAAATAATTTGAATTTTGTGCCAAAAATTTTGGAAAACAAAACATTACTGTAGGCAATAAAAAATCCTATAATTAAAAGAAAAAGGATGTTTCTACGATTATTAGAAACGAAGACATCATCAAGAAACGAAAACATTTGTTTTAATTTTTTTGGGGGTTATGAGTGGGGCTAGGGGTATAAACATTTTTTTTTGGTCGAATACTAGGTAGGTATTTGACGTAGAATAACATGGTATTTTTATTTATTTTTGGAATATTACTGGCCCTTTACATGCTCTATGCTTAGTTTTTATTTATTACTTTAGTAAATATTACTTCCATAAATGTAAAAGTAATATACAAAGTAAATAAAATATAAGATATAGGGGAGACCGGGTTTGGTTTGGACACTTTTTGGGTTATATTTTTTGTTTATTGATTTAAATATTTTACCTGTTAGGTTGTTAGGCTAATGTTTAGTGTAGTCTTTTACGTTTATTTAGACACTCACCGGCACAAAATTCCGCCACCCAAAATTTTTAATTTGACAATCTATAATTTTATTATTTGTACTCCGATTTTCAAGATACTTGCATCAGTTTGTAGGTACATGTATTGATGTCGTTTGTTATTATTTCGATAATAAAATTTTTTTGCTTAAATGGTATTATACGGGGGGTGAATGGAAGCGTTGTTTTTTCTCCTAACTTTAAAAAATTCTGTGAAAAAATTGGAATGCTGATTTTGTTTCATACTCCTTTTGTATTATTCTGGAGGTATCACTAAGGTTTTGTTTTTTGAATTATCCGAATATCTCTTTTCTTGTAAGAGCTGCAGATAAAAACATTGCTTTGAAGGTTTATTTAATTAAACATATCAAACGCACTAAAATTAACAAAACAAAACAAAATGAACAACAAATCAAAACAATTCAATAGCGGGTAACAATTCAATAGTTTAGTATCGAATAAAGATGTGTTATCCTTGCCTGGGAAATAGCCCGATATTCCTCTACCAGGGCCATAACTGTACCAAATTTTCTAGAGGCCTAGGATGACGGCGAATAGCTTTTTTAATTCATCCCATAAATGCTCAATAGTATTGAGATCTGGGCTGCATGCGGGCCATTCTAATCTTATCAATCTAACCTTTATTTTATGAGTCAATCAGTGTTTTTATTTACAAAAAATGGTACAGCTCTTACAAGAAAAGAGATATTCGGGTAATTAAAAAAAACAAAATTTTATTGATGCCTCTGGGATAATATGACAGGACTATGAAACAAAATTAGCTATTCCATTTTTTCACAGAATTTTTTAAAGTTAGGAGAAAATACAACGTTTCGGTACACCGAGAAAATACAACGTTTCGGTACACCCCTGTATAATGCCATGCAAGCAAAATTTTTTTTACCGGAATAATACCAAACTATATCAATACATGTACCTACAAACTGGTGCAAGAATCCTGAAAATCGGAGAATAAAGGTATAAATTGTCAAACTTAATCAAAAATTTTGGGTGGCGGAATTTTGTGACGGTGAGTGTAGATAATATTAACTTTTTAAGCCCGGAAATTAGAGGCACTGCATCTGTCCAAACTATCACCGTGTGCAGGGATACTTAGGACGGCACCTGGGGATGGTATGGGCAAGTAGAAAAATCAAAGTCAAAATAAGTCTCTGCAGACAGCATTCCGATAGTTCAGTGTTGATAATATAGCATGTCTTTAAATCTGGGACGCTTATCATCTACTACTTTCTGCTTCCGGTAGGATGAAAATCACTTGCGAAAATTTTACGAATGAAGTTTCTTCGTCCGTAGTTTGAAAGCTATTAAACGGAAGCATTCGTCTGTAGAACTTTACTTAAAGTTCGTCTTTCAACTTACTACTTACTTTTTACTTCTGCTACAAAATTCATCGCAAATTTGCCCGTTTTTGAAGAAATTTTTACAATTATTATGAAGTCGCCTGCAACAGCATCGTTGCAACTTTAAACCACTTGTCACTTTTTTATCCTCTTCCCGTTCAGAAGAAGAAATCTTCACGATGACTTCCCCCAAGTATCCATCGGAAGAATGTTCTGGGAAAACAGTCTTTTTTTTTTCTTTAAATACTATCTTCTTTAAATTCGATATCAATATTATCGATATCGGTACTATCGAAAAAATATATCAATAAAAAAAATACCAAAATAATCATCGATATACAGGGTGTTTCATTGGGAAACGGAAATACTTTAATTGTGAATAGAGGTCACCGAGGCGGTTCTAGATATACTACATTTTTTGCCCTACCGACTTTTATAACCGAGTTACAGGGTGTTTTATCGATTTTCCAATTTCTTTCCTAAGCCATAACTTTAGAACCACCCTGTATATTTTTTTGATATTTGGTACACATGGGTCTCATCCAAAACCCAAACGACCGACATACTAATCACAAGAAAAATCCAGGTCCGGATTAACAAAAAATTATAAAGTAATTGTGACCTTAAAACAACACCCTGTATATTGAAATTCTGAAAATTTGTTTGCATATTTGAAAAAAGCACAAAAAACTAAATCTAATCATTCGCTTCAATTTTTCGGCCAGACAATTTTATGACTTTAATTTTAAAATTATATTGAATTTTTTAAGAACTCTGACATTAAAAAGAAGGTATTATTAACTTTTAATTATAAATTATTAAAGCTATTGAATAAATACTTATTTTAAAATTAAGCAATACTTATTTACCACATTGGAACGACCCAATAATTATTAATCACAAGAAAAATCCAGGTCCGGATTAACAAAAAAAATAAAGTAATTGTGATCTTGAAACAACACCCTGTATATTGAAATTTTCAAAATTTGTTTGCACATTTGAAAAGACCACAAAAATCTGAGTTTATCGGTTTGCTTTAATTTTTCGTGAAGGAAATTTAATGACTTTAATTTTGAAATTAAATATATTGATAATTTTAAGAACACTGAAATTAAAAAGCAGATTTTTAAAGCACTTTTAAGAATAAATTATTAAAGTTATTAAATAAATACTTATTTTAAAAATAATCAATACTTATTTACGACATTCGAATGACATACTTACACTTACAAATCACAACAAAAATCCAGGTCCGGATTAACAAAACAATATAAAGTAATTCTAACCTTGAAACAACACCCTGTATATTGAAATTTTCAAAATCCGTTTGCACATAGGTATGAAATTTTTAAGAACTCTGGGAACTGATAATAAAAATTTCGATATAATTTCAAAAGTAATGTCATTAAATTCTCTGCACAAAAACTGAAAGCGCGACATTAAACTTAGTTTTTCGTGCTCTCTTCAGGTGTGCAAACGTATTTAAAAATTTCAATATACAGGGTGTTTTTTCAAGGTCAGAATTACTTTGTATTTTGTTGTTAATACGGACCTGGATTTTTCTTGTGATTAGTAAGAAAGTCCTTCTAATGCTGTAAATAATAACTGATGGTTTTTAAAATTAGTATTTATTTATTAACTTATTTTTTATTAAATTATAAACAACGGAGAATTCGTATATTTATTTTGCTGTTTCATAACTTTTTTGCAAATGGTTGGAAAATTTTTTTAAAGCATTCATTTTCAAGACCTATGAAATACGCATTTGAAGTATTTTTTTAAAATTAGAATATAATAAACAATTTCTAAGAAATGTTAATTTGTTTATAACAATTTTTTTTAAACATTTAAAGATTATGCAAAAAAATGAAAAATTTATATTTTGTCGACAAAATATTAAATAGGCATCACACCTTTATAATCTTTCTAAGTTTGATCAATGTCTCATGATTATTTTGGTTGTTATTGCGACTGTAAATTGTTAATTAACAATTGAATTGTTGCTAAAATATTCATTTCATTTTAACCGGCTTCTGAATTTATAATCTATACCAAGAAAGCTTTTATTTCACCAAGCTATATAATTATTGATAAATAATTACTGGCCCAAAAAATGTATTTGAAAATTCGACATTTTGTTGGGAAAACCCACATTTTCCGAGGAAAATTTTCGTCGGAGCAAATCGGGAAAAACATGCCTCTATGTAGAATTAAATTGGGGTGAATTTTTATTTGAGTATTTTTGGTGTAAATTTAAAATCTTCGGAGTTATAGAGCAATAATTGAAAAAATACAATTTGTCGGCGCCATTTTGTTTATAAAAAAAGTAGCACACTATCTGTGGACTTTGCATACCTATGTTAACAATATATAGGATCTTATAATTCGATTAAAGCAATAAAATTGCTGGTAAATAACCTTTCTTTGTACTTTACTAAGTAGACCAACGTATTATAACTATTTTTTTTTCAAAATTTAAAGATTATGCAAAAAAAAGAAAAATTTATATTTTGTCGATAAAATATTAAACCAGCATCTCATCTTTATAATCTTTATAAGTTTGATTAAAGTATCATGATTATTTTGGTTATTATTGCGATCGTAAATTGTTAATTAACAATTGAATTGTTGCTAAAATATTCGTTTAATTTTCACTGGCTTCTGGAATTACAATCTATACCAAGAAATGTTTGATGTCGCTAAGTTATTTAATTATTGATTAATAATTACTGATCTAAAACTTTATTTGAAAATTATAGTTTTTGTTAGGAAAACCCGATTTTTCCGAGGAAAATTTTCGTCGGAACAAATCGTGAAAAACATATCTCTATGCAGAATTTAATTGCGGTGAATTTTTATTTGAGTGTTTTTGTTGTAAAGTTAAAATCTTCGGAGTTATAGAGCAATAATTGAAAAAAATATGATTTGTCGGCGCCATTTTGTTTATAAAAAAGTAGCACACTATTTGCGGACTTTGCATACCTATATTACTAATATATAGGATCTTATAATTCGATTCCAGCAATAAAATTGCTGGTAAATAACTTTTCCATGAATTTTACTAATTAGCCCAGAGTATATGGCGAAGTGCACGGTTGAGATATTTTAATGTAATTCTTTAACTGATCGATCAAATGAAATTTTAGAAATTGGACATGAAAGAACAATAATTAAGCTATCTTATGGTTATAATAAAAAGAAATAAAAGGTATGGGCATAAGTAAAATGTGGGCTGAAAATGAGACTTACATGAATTTTGTTTAAAAATGATTTAAAAATGTGTAACTAATACAATTTTTCTTATAAAACTCTCAATTTTGCACAACTTACCTTCCAAGCATCTTACTAAACGATGTTTCATTAAAAAAAATCTCAAAAATTTAATTCAAATCATACGACGTTTCAAAAAATGTAATTTTTGAAAATTTCATACTTTTACAGAATTAACACCACTTTAAGACGGTATTGTATTACACAAGTTTGAACAGGTCTATCACAGTTTTGTAGGTGTTTTTTAAAGCTTATGATGTAGTCTTTAAAATGCACTAAATTATTTTACTTTAGAAATGAAATACACTGTTTCTTTTTGAGAAAATTAAGAAAGATAACAAAAATGTAATACAAAAACCGAAAATTACCAGCTAAAAAAATGTTTATACAAAGTGATCAAAACTTTTTTTTGTAAAACTTACCTAAAATACATTTAATAATAAGCTTCAACAATAATAAATGTTCAACAAAAAAAAGTTTTTTAGCTCTTATACAGTATGTCTTCGTAACTTGGAACCTATTGATAACTTTTTTATTATCAGTCTTACGAAAAAAAGTTATTCTTTATAAAATACTCTGCGTCATATATAATCTAAGATTCAACCATCAAATATAAAATTTTATTAATCTTATACGTGGTATGTCACAAAATATGAATTTCACTCAAGAGTAAAATACCTTTATAATTCACAATATCGAAAATTCTTATTAAGAAAAGTTGTTTGGAATTAAAAAATAAATAAATGCACTTAACTCTTAAGAAAAATTCATACTTTTTACATACTTCGTATAAAACTGAAAAATATTGATATCTGATAATTGTATCTTAGATTTTAGACCAGGTAGAGCATTTTATGAAGAATAGCTTTTTTCGTAAACTTGATAATAAAATAGTTACAGTAATTGTAATAAAATGATGGGTATTCGTAATTTGGGAAAAAATTGAATTTTTTTTCGATTAGATTGATGTAATTGTATATTAAAATATAGTTTTTAATTTCAAACAACTTTTCATAATAGCATTTTTTGATATTCTGGAATATACAGGGTGATTCATTAATAATGTCCAATCTCAGAGTTGTAGGTTCTAGACCTCAATATATTAAGATTTAACCCAAATCACTTAAATAAAATATGGCTGGTTACTGAGTTACAGGGTATTTTATTTAAAAATTTATTAATTATTTTTACCCAGTACGTTAAAACTATTTCACGTATCCTTATCATACTTGGCATAAAGTGTAGGTACTGTACACCCTACGAAATTGTGATAACCAAACGTTTCTACATACTACCAGAGGCGTACGACAGGGGATAATGAATGGATGACCCTTCCCAAATTCTACGCCACTGGCGCAATTGCTATTTTTGCGCAATATTTGGATTCTTCAACACTTTCTGTGTAAATAATGTACTCTTCATTAGTATCGATAAAGTCATTATTTTTCGAGATATTTGAAGTTGAAAATGAAACGGCACAGCAATTGTGTGCTATGCATTGTGCCCATTCAGTTTTAACTTCAAATATCTCGAAAACTAATGACTTTATCGTTACGAATAAAGAGTACATCATTTACATAGGAAGTATTGGAGAATCGAACAATTGCGCTAAAATAGTAATTCCGCCAGTGGCGTAGAATGTGGGAAGGGTCAACCATTCAATGTTCCCTGTCGTACGCCTCTGGTAGTAGTCAGAAACGTTTATTTAACATAATGTTGCATTGTGTACACTACCTACAAATAGTTAATATTTCACCCAAATCACTTAAATAAAATGTGGCTCCTTATTGAGTTGCAGGATATTTGATTTAACAATTTAACAATTACCTATTTGTACCCAGAACTTTAAAAGTATTTGACATATCATTATAATACTTACCAATAAATGTAGGCACTGTGTATCCTGCTAAATTATGTTAAATAAACGTTTCTCGCTACTACCAGAGGCGTACGACAGGGGAAAATGAACGGTTGACCCTTCCCAAAATCTACGCCACTGATGGAATTGCTATTTTAGCATAATTTTTAGATTCTCCAATACTTTCTATGTAAATAATATACTCTTAATTCGTAACGATAGCATCCTTAGTTTTCGAGATATTTGAAGTTAAAAATGAACGGGCTCAACACATTAAACCAAAATAGCTATCCCGTTTCATTTTCAACTTCAAATATCTCGAAAACTAATGGCTTTATCGCTACTAATGAAGAGTATATTATTTACATATAGACTAAGAGCCGCTATAGGTGAAATTTCTTAATCATTTTAGGCACGATGGGACCCTATAACTTAAATAGTAGAACCTAAAAGAAAACGTTTGAACACTGTGCCGTCACTTTTCAGTGGCACATGCGTCGACAGTGGCGCATCAAACTTTCCACTTATGGACGGGATAAATAAATTAAAAGAACTTACTAACAGAATTAATTTTTTTTATTTTTTTAAGTTCTATGTGATTAACACATAGGATTCATCGTGATTTTAACCCACCACCCCCTTCCTCCTGCCCCCACCATCAAAAACTTCATTTTTCGTTTTTATTTTTTTTTGGTGGGATGCAATAAATTTTAAAATTTCAAAAAATTCACACGCATAGTTGAGGCTTTTATAAAATATGCCTATTTTTTATAGACCCATAGGTAGAGTGTACATAACCTCAAAAAATTAAAAGAAATTTTTTTTTTTCAAAAAAGCGTTTAACTTTTTTTGAGGAATAGCTGCAGGTCTAATTTTTTCTTAATCTTGTGTGTTTTATCAAACACTATATTTTTAATTTTTTTTTCAGATTTTTCCGTAAGTCTCCCCACCTTCAAAAATCCGAAAAACTGTTTTTTGGGGGTTTTGGGGGATTTTCCCTATTTTATAGACTTCATAATATATCAAATCATTTTGTTTTTATAGGTTATATATAACTTGAAGTAAGTGAGTTCTTTAGAATATTTAAAAATCAGAAAAACACGTTCAAACCCCCCAAAACCCCCTTAAAAAACAGTTTTTTAGATTTTTGAAGGTGACTAACGTTACAGAAAAATCTGAAAAAAATTAGAAATATAGTGTTTGATAAAATACACAAGACTAAGAAAAAATTAGATCTGCAGCTATCCCAAAAAAAAAGTTATATACTTTTTTTCAAAAAAAAAATTTTAAAATTTTTTTGAGGTTATGTACATTCAACCTACAGGTCTATAAAAAATAGAAGTGTTTTATAAAAGCCTTAACTATGCGTGTAAATTTTTTGAAATATTAAAATTGATCGCATCCCACCAAAAAAAAAAATAAAATCGAAAAATAAAGTTTTTGATGGTGGGGGCAGGGAGAAGGGGGTGGTGGGTTAAAATTACGATGAATCTTATGTCTTAATCACATAAAACTTAAAAAAATTAAAAAAATTAAATTCTGGTAATGAGGGAGGGTATTTTTTAATTTATGTATCCCGTCCATAAGTGGAAAGTTTGATGCGCCACTGTAGACGCATGTGCCACTGAAAAGTGACGGCACAGTGCTCAAACGTTTTCTTTTAGCTTCTACTATTTAAGTTATAGGGTCCCGTCGTGCCTAAAATGATTAAGAATTTTCACCTATAGCGGCTCTTAGTCTAATAGAAAATGGAGAATCTAAATATTGCACTAAAATAGCAATTCCGCCAGTGGAGTAGAATTTGGGAAGGGTCAACCATTCACTATTCCCTGTCGTACGCCTCTGGTAGTAAGCAGAAACGTTTGTTTATCATAATTTCGTATGGTGTCTAGTACCTATATTTTCTGCTAAGTATGATAAGGATACGCGAAATAGTTTTAAAGTAATGGGTGAAAATACGAGTAGTTATTAAATGTTTAAATAAAACACCCTGTAACTCAGTAACGAGCCACATATTTAAGTGATTTGGGTTAAATCTTAATATTTTGAGGTCTAGAATCTATAACTCGGAGATTGGACATTCTTAATGAATCACCCTGTAAAGGTACTTTACTCTTTAAAGAAATTCATATTTTTGACATAACTCGTATAAAATTGATAAAATTTCATATCTGATGGTTGAGTTTTAGATTTTTGACTATCCAGAGTATTTTATGAAAACAATTGTTATTGTGTAAACAATTAATAAACAATTAGCGGCCAAATCTGCGAGTAGAACTTTTTACTTTATCATGTACATAAACTAACAAAAAAAATTTTAGAAAAATATACGCTTGTTTGAATTATTCCGAAACAATGCATGTTTTCGTTCTAATTGCACTCCCCTAAACTGCTTATTTTCATTAGTAAATAATATTTCTTTACAAATATACCTGTATATTCTATGCCTTATTACAACTTACGTATGGTGGTAGTTTTCTTTCTCTCAGTTCCAACAACGTTCACAAAAATTACATTTTAGGAAATGGAACTTTCATAACAGGTGAAGTGTATGAAGTAGATAATAAGGTTTTAGCAGACCTAGATATATTGGAAGACTACCCAAATCTTTACAAGAGAGAAAAGTTTGAAGTTAGATTATTGGATGGAAGCACTTCTACAGAAGAAGTATGGATTTACGTAATTTCTAACTTTCTTCCAAAGCTGCTGAATGAAGAATATTACGGAAATTATGTTAGCTCAGAATCTCATGGGAGACCGTTTGTGCCGAGACATATGAGAACGGAAGGTTTACAACCGTACTATCACGAAATATTAGCTTAAACATACGTTTCATGTTTCTGTTTTATGTACTTAAATACAGTTGAGTCCGCGAATCTTTACCCTTGCGTCATCATTTAAAGCATACGAAATAAATCGATGATAAGTGGAAATTGAAATTTACTAAACGCAACAGCAAGTGACAGTAAGTGACTTGCTGTTGCGTTTAGTAAATTTCAATTTCCACTTATCATCGACGTATTTCGTATGCTTTAAATGATGACGCACGGGTAAACATTCGCGGACTCAACTGTATACCAAGATATTTATAATATATTGGTCCAAATTCACTGACAAAACTTTTTTATTGCATTTTCACCTTACGTATCTATTTTATAAACACGATAAAATAATTATTTATGAAACAGTTCGTGAAGTATGCTTTTTGCGAACGCACGCGATCTTTAGAGCAAGAGCGACAGCGGAGCGAGTGTGCTATACATCGCGTAAGTTCGCAAAAAGTACTTCACGCATAGTTTCATACAATATTTTATCTACGATAAACAAATAAAAAAACTGTAACTTTTCGTCACTGGAATTCATTTCTATTCTACAATTTTTAGAATTTTGACATTTAAAAATTTTAACTTCTTTCAAACCACAAAACTGTCAAAACTTTTGTTGTAATTTATTGCTCACATGTCATCACCATGACAACGCGAAAGTTAAGGATATTTGATTATATGAAAGTGTGTCAAAAAACAGTGCGAAAAAGTACACACTTTAAATCCTACACGCACTGCTATTAGTGTAGGAAACAGAGGTTGAACCTCGCAAACTGGACACAAGTCCGGTTTTATTTTTTTTCTGGTATATCAAGGGGTGCTTATTATGAGACTAACTTTTTCTTAAAAAATTTCGCCCCGGAACCCCCTTTTCATCCCTTTAAAGGGGGTAATTTGTGGTTTTTGCGAAAGGTAGCCCTTCCTGTACGTTTTGCAAAAAATTTACTTAATAGTAAAATGAGGAGAACTATATTTCCTACTATTTATTTTCCGACAGCATATTATGTCTATCACCCACCGTTTAGCGGGAGTGGCGCCCAAAGTTGAAAAGTTTTTAAAAAAGATGTAGGCAAAAAAAATATTTTTCCCTAACTGTAACGAAAATGAAGAAGAAACCCTGGAGAAAATAATCACAAATAAGTGGCTGATTTTTTGGTATAGGTTTCATTTAAGGGCAATTGCACATTTTTAATTAAAGTGTGTTACATTTTAAAAAACCCCTATTTATATTATCTGAACCGCCTATGCTAGAGTAAAATAACTTTCAGCGATTATCCATGTACTGGTGTTATTTACAAATTTCTATAATGCACCCCCATTTTTTTCCGGAACCACCCCAAAAAAATGAGAATTGATAAACTCTATAGAACACGATAAACGAGAACAAGATAAAAAGTCTATAGAACCAAAGTTGCTTAGAATTAGTCATTTTATTCAATTCCGGACTTTTTAAAAGTATATTTTTCACCCCAGAGACTTATATAATAATAGACAATTTCAACTAACTATTCCCAAATGTTCATCATTCCTTTATTTTTTTGGGGGTCAAATTGTTCTTTGATCTATTATGAGAGGCAAAATCCGCAAATTGGAGAGCTAAACATTAAACACCAGACCTGATGCCCAGTGCCACTGCTAAGGCACGTCATCTTCTGGAGTCTGGAGTTTCGAGGGTTTTCGGCATTAAATTGATGCAAACATTACTCTGGTGGTTGTTGAGGTTGCTTAAAACGAATACCCATCAGAACATACACACGGAGTGCATGGTGTCTAGGGTCACGCCATCTTCTGGAGTTTTGAGGTATTTCGGCACTAAATTGATGCAAACATATTACACGGGGGTTTTTGGGGGTACTGAACACGAATACCGAATATCAAAACCGACCCCCCCCCCAGTTCACCTGGTGCCCAGGGTCACTGCTAGGGCACGTTATCTTATGAATTTTCGAAGGTTTTCGCACTGAACGCACGCGATAGATTACTGGGCGGTTTTAGGGTTTCTGAATACGAATACGCCATCAAAACCGATCCTCGGACCACCTGGTGCCCAAGGTCACTGCTAAGGCTTGTTATCTTTTGGAGTTTGGAGGGTTTTTGCGCACCAGGGGTTAGTTTTGACGGCGTATTCCTGTTAACCGACTCCAAAAAACCCCCGAGTAATCTGTTTGCATCAATTTAGTGTCGAAACTCCAGATGACGTGCCTTAGCAGTGAACCTGGACACTAGGTACTCCGGTGGCCAGTTCTTATGGCGTATTCTTCTTCAGCGACGCCAAAAAACTCCCGAGTAACAAAATCAGGCCAACATTAATACACGTACTTTGACATGTTTATTAGTGCGGCAGATTAGTGCAAATATTTATAAGAATTGCACATTTAATGATACAAGCATATAAATTGGGCCACATATACTGCACACATAAAGGTTCAAATTTAGATATGAGGCCATCTCAGATTTTGCCTTTTACAAAAATGGCGGACATTCAAAATGGGCGACTATACATATGTGACTAATAGCACGATATCTTTTGAATGAAAAGTTCGATTTCAACCAAATTTGGTACATAGGTTCTTTTTGTGATTTACAAGGTCTATGTCGTGAACTGGAAGAATCGATTTACCAGAAGTTGTGTTTTTCCTGGTTTTTCATGTAAAACTATTTTATATTATGTAAATAATTTATTTTCAATTTTTTACCCTGTATATATTAATTTTTCATAATGGTAATACCACCATTGAAAAGAGCGTAAGAATATGTTTTAGAAAATATTTTGAACTTTTTAGTTATGTTAATTACCATTTAATAAATGCATAACGTATCTTCACATGTACCTTTGTGTGGCAGATTCGTGCAAATATTATAAGAATTATTGTGAATTTAACGGTAGAAGCATATAATTTGGACCACATATACTACACATACAAAATTTCAATTTGAGATATGAGGCCATCTCAGATTTTGCCTCTTACAAAAATGGCGAGTATTCAAAATGGCGGCTATAAATATGTGAGTAATAGCACGATAGCTTTTGAACGAAAAGTCCGATTTCAGCCAAATTTGTCATCAAGATTGTTTTTTGGATGAATAAGATCGAGGTTTTGAACCGGAAGAATCGGTTCACTAGAAGTTGTGTTTTTACTGTTTTTTTTATGTAAAAATCTGTTATTTTTTTCAATTCTTTCACCCTGTATATATTAATTTTTCAAAAAGTTAATACCGCCATTGAAAAGAGTGTAAACATAATTTTTACGAGAGATTTTGAACTTTTTAGTTATGTTAATTACAGTTTAATAAATGCATAACGTATCTTCAGATGTACCTGTGTGCGTCAGATTCATTTTGAATGCCCGCCATTTTTGTAAAAGATAAAATCTGAGATGGCCTCATATCTAAATTTGAATCTTTGTATGTGTAGTGTGTGTGGTCCAAATTATATGCTTCTACCATTAAATGCACAATAATTCTTATATTATTTGCACGAATCTGCCGCACATAGGTTTATAGGTACATGTGAAGATATATTATGCATTTATTAATAGGTAATTAACGTAACTAAAGAGTTCAAAATATTGCCTAAAAATATTTTTACGCTCTTTTCAACGCCGGTATTAATTTGAAAAATTAATATATACATGGTGAAAGAATTATTAGAAAAACAACATGTTTTTACATAAAAATCAGGAAAAACACAACTTCTGGTAAATCAATTCTTCCGGTTCAAGACTTTGGTCTTTCACATCAAAAGAAGAACCTATATACCAAATTTGGTTGAAATCGGACTTTTTGTTCAAAAGTTATCGTGCTATTAGTCACATATGTATAGTCGCCATTTTGAATGCCCGCCATTTTTGTAAAAAGTAAAATCTGAGATGGTCTTTTATCTAAATTTGAACCTTGATGTGTGTAGTATATGTGGTCCAAATTATATGCTTCTACGATTAAATTCACAATAATTCTTATAATATTTGTACGAATCTGTCACACATAGGTACATGGCATTATGCATTTATTAAATGGTAATTAACATAACTAAAATTTTCAAAATATTTTCTACAAAATAATTTTATGCTCTATTCAATTGCGGTATTACCTTTTTGAAAAATTAATATATACAGAGGGAAAAAATTGAAAAAAAAAACATATTTTTTACATAAACAACCAGTAAAAACACAACTTCTGGTAAACCGATTCTTCTGGTTCACCACATCCATCTTGTAAATCAAGAAAAGAACCTATATACCAAATTTGGTTGAAATCTGAAGTCTCGTTCAAAAGTTATCGTGCTAAGTCACATATGTATAGTCGCCATTTTGAATCCCCGCCATTTTTGTAAAAGGTAAAATCTGAGATGGCCTCATATCTAAATTTGAACCTTTATATGTGTAGTATATGTGGTCCAAATTATATGCTTGTATCATTAAATGTGCAATTGTCTCACATATCGGCCGCACTATATGCAGTTTTGGATGAATTTTATGCACCTTAAAATGCAACTATTCATTTTCACCCATTTTTCTATTGTAAACTTTTTTCCTTACATCATCCTGAACATAATACAAAAAGTTATAAGTTTCTAGGTGCGGTATTTAAAAATAGATTTATTTTTTCTTAAATGCCCTGGTCGTGTTACTACTCACATCACTAACGAATAGCTGCTAAAATGTATTGTTTTTGAAGATGTGTCAGTAAAGTTGAAATATTATTTGATAAAAAGGTAAACCAATAAAAATGAATGTTCCTTTGAGGTGTAACTTTATTATACTTATAGAAAATGTACAGAAATATTTTTTTTACTTAAGATGAAGCCTTACAAAAACTATAACTTTTTACATGAAAAAAATTATTGCGCAGTAATAATAAGTACAGAGTGACAACTTGAAAACACCATAAGAAATCATGGTTTCATGAATTATTACATGGAATTTATATCAACAAATATAGTCCAGAAAAATAAGGATTTTCTCAGGACACTCAAATATCCAGGTAGCTGACTACTTTTTTAGTTATTGTAGACCTATAGGAAGAAAACCTACCTGTTTCCTGCCTAGAGTTCGCGTCCGTTTTTTAATTATTAACAATTTATGTCAACTGATGAAATTATGAATTATAATGATATTATTAAAGGTAAATAAAAAATGGGGCCTTACATTACATTTTTTGGCGAATTTTTTTGTTAGTGCATATTTTAGAGTTAGGTATAGCCTCCCCTATTGTAAAAATCACGAGCCGCCACTGATCATTGAGAAGGCTTGTCGATCAAGTCGATCTTCTGTAACATGGAATAATAATTGTTCTGCATTTGATATCTGAGTCCATTCACGAATGTTTTTTAATCAAGAAACTTGTCTTCCTACACTTTTCCGGACCTCTATTTTCCCCTTAAAGGTTAGAAAGAATATATGATCAGTGGCGGATCCAGCATCGTTAAGAGGGGGGCCGATTGGCTAAATTTCTATAAAACTAAATGAATGTTTTATAATCTTTATATATAATTAAAAAAAATTAAATCACTTAGTTTAAGAGGGGGCCGATCGCCCCCATCGCCCCTCCCTGGATCCGCCACTGTATATGATATTGAGTTGTAAGAATATAAAAAAGACGCGATATGCCCGTCACAAAAAAGTGGACTAGCCCCATTGTGATAACTACAGCGGTATAAACCTCTTCACAACTAGTTACGAAATACTAGAAACTATTCTCTATGAAAGGCTACAAATTTACACAGTGGGCGCAATTGGAAAATACCATCCCGGATTCACTCCAGGAAAATCAAAAATTTACCAGATCCATTCAATAAGTCAGATTAGATCTCATTACATAATACACAAACAGAATTTAGCATTGAAACTTATCACCTATTTGTCGACTTTAAGACCGCGTACGACAGTGTGAAGACAACAGTACTATTCGCGGTGTGCAAGTAGGTATTTGGAGGGGATAAGAGAAACGATCGTGCGCGAATAGCGGAGAAATCTTGCAACTTTCTTAAATAATTCATATTGTCAATTGAAATTGTCAAATTGTCGTATATTTCATACCTACTGTCATTGAAGAAGAAAAATTATATGTTGCTCCACAATATTGATATGATATGCAATTATTATATAAAAGTAAATTTAATTAATTTTATTTTGCGTGCAGTACTGCATTTTAATAACTAATTTTATTTACTACATACAATTGTTTACCTTTTAATAACATAACCTCATCTTACTTTTTCTTCTTATAATTTTTTTGGGCATGGCCTTGACAATTATCCAGCAACCAGGACTAATATAATTGGCCAATATAATTAAAAGTGCGAAAAATGTTGCTGAGCTATGAAACCAGGTGTCGCTTTTCCGAACTTGCACGCTCCCAATACCAATCAATGAGTGAGTTTGATATACCAGAAAAGCTTATTCGAATAACGAGAATGACAATGTCTAACTTCTTCTAAGACTAAGACAGAGAATTCTATAACTTTTGAGATAAACCATGGACTTAGACAAGCAGATGCGCTGGCTTGCCTCCTATTTAATATTGCCTTAGAAAACGCAGTCCGAGACACGCGAATTAGAGACGGCGGTACTATTTGGTCATTTTAGTCGATCGATATAAATCTTAGCATACGCTGCTGACGTTGACATAATGAGGCTTAGCAAACGGAATGTTGAGCATTACTTCGTACTAATGATAAACTATACTCAAAACCGCTTTCTTACCCCCAGATTATAATGATAATCTGTTAGGTGAAATTAAAGTAAGAAGCAGAAAAAATCTGAATCGATAACTATCTATTCTGCCATCATGGAAAATATTTTTAGACGTTTAAAAGAGTACCCATCTGATGCCCAAAAAGTAAAAATAATGAGAAAAAATATTTTAGTGGATTACATTCTACTAATAGCCCTTCATGATACAGTCGGATTGTTAGTTTGTTAGTAACGACTATCAAACGTTTGGAGCGAAATGTCCTGCCCCTCTTGCAGTCTACAAAAGGTCTTGCTGGTATCTCATTAGAGGATACAGAAAAACCCAAAGAAATCAGGTGTTTGATAAACAAGATAAGCCTGAAAACCCAAAAGTAGTTAACAAACCTGATAAACAAAATAATTATTTTAGGAAACCCAACCGTAATTATAGTCAACAACTATATAGCGGTAAAATAGGTCAGTCTGGTCAACAACGAAGACAAAACCAAACATATGCTGGTTACTAAGGATCCTATAGCAAACGCGGCATGGGAAACAGTCTTTGGAAGACATACCTTCAAGGGAAGACACTGAAAGATGAATAAACCTTACACATAGGACATATTATGGACCACAAACATGATTCCACCCAAGAAACATCCAAAGAAGAACTAAAACTATAAACAAAACACTGTTGAGGGCTGCCCTCACATATGGGGCAGAAACATGAACCTTAACACATAAGGATGAAAGACTTTTGGGCATATTCGAGTGTAAATTACTTCGCAAAATGTTTGGAGCTATAATCGATCAAGGGCAATTCAATATCAAATTAAAATAATTAATAAGGGGGAAAGGCAGTTTTTGTTTTTATTTGATTCAGAGTTGGACCACCATCTCCAGATAGCTATTTCTGTCTGCCTCTCAGGCGTCGTTGGTGGAGCTATTAAGTCACAACTCAGAATCAAACATCAACAAGCCTGCCTTATTTAAGGGAAATTACCGCGAATGCAATAATTCCACCTTTGAGACGCAAATCAGCGATATTTTTCGTAAAACGAGGAAGGCGAAAAGTCTCAGATACAAAGTTTACTGTAATAAACCAATTAAAATAATTGAAATAAAATAATAAACAATATTTTAAATCTAATTTCCCTTAAGTTTCCGGTAATTTCCTTTAAATAAGGCAGGCTTGTTGATGTTTGATTCAGAGTTGTGACTGCATAGCTCCACCGATGACGCCTGAGGGCAGAAATAGCTATCTGGAGATGGTGGTCCAACTCTGAATCAAATAAAAACAAAAACTACCTTTCACCCTTATTCATCTTTACTCAGATTTTTTAGTACTCGAAACTGTCTTTCGGCTCTCTTCCTAGACGAAAAGAGATTAGATACCTGACCGTTGTCCTTTCTGCTTTCTTCTATATTCGTCGTCTCCATGCTTATAAATTGTTAAAGCCAGAGATTCAGGATGCATCTAGAAAGCAGTTTCTTTTGACGAAAAGTCTTAGATTTAAAATATTGTTTATTATTTTTTTTTCTTTATTAACCGCATCAACTACTAAGAGTTATTAGCGGGAGAACATAATATACAGTTAATTACATTTGAACATACAATCAGGATTTGTACAATTAATATTACAATTAAGTGGGTATATAGGTTTGGAGTACAATATTTTTTTTAACTAATAACTAAAGTATATAACTTGTCCGTATCTTAATACTAGACATATATAATATAAAAAAAATTAAACTTCTTCACAGTTTGTTTAAAAGGTCAATATCCTTTAGATAATTGAAAAGGTTTTTCGGATTACAATTATCTCCTAAAACATCTTTTATACAGGGTGTAACAAAAATACAGGTCATAAATTTAATCACATATTCTGGGACCAAAAATAGTTCGATTGAACCTAACTTACCTTAGTACAAATGTGTACATAAAAAAACTTACAGCCCTTTGAAATTACAAAATGAAAATCGATTTTTTCCAATATATCGAAAACTATTAGAGATCTTTTATTAAAAATAGACATGTGGCATCCTTATGTTAGTAGTATCTTAAAAAAAATTAAAGTAAAATTTGGACACCCCATAAAAATTTTATGGGGGTTTTGTTCTTTAACCCCCCCTCCCAAACTTTTGTGTACGTTCCAATATAATTATTATTGTAGTACCATTAGTTAAACACAATATTTTAAAAACTTTTTTGCCTCTTAGTACTTTTTCGAAAAGTCAGTTTTTATCGAGATATTTTTAATATTTTTCAAATCCACCACATATTTGTATATTTTTAGGTATATTTTGAACCATGTTACAAAAGAAGAAATATCTCGATAAAAAGGGCCTTCTCGAAAAAATACAAAGAGACAAAAAGGTTTTAAAAACACTGTGATTAACTAATGGTACCGTAGTAAAAGTTTAATTGGAACATACACAAACATTTGGGGGGTTTAAAGGAACAAAACCCCCATAAAATTTTTATGTAAACATATTAAAAAAGAAGCCGTAACTCGATAAAAACTACCTTATCGAAAAAATATTAAGAGGCAGAAAAGTTTTAGAAATATTGAATTTAACTAATGGTACTACAATAATAATTTAATTGAAATGTACACAAAAGTTTGAGGGGTTTAAGGGAACAAAACCCCCATATAATTTTTATGGGGTGCACAAATTTCACTATAATTATTTTTTTAAGACGTCCCTGTCATAAGAATGCCACATGTCCATTTTCAATAAAAAATTTCTAATAGTTTACGATATATTCGAAAAAATCAATTTTCATTTTGTAACTTCAAAGGGCTGTAATTTTTTTTATGTGCATATTTGTACTAAGGTAAATTAGGTTTATTCGAACTATTTTTGGTCTCAGAATTTATGATTTAATTTATGACCTGTATTTTCGTTACACCCTGTATTTACAGGTATTGAATGTTTGTTTCTTTCATTAATAAATTTAGGACAATCTACCAAAATATGTGGTATGGATATATTACAGTTACAATGATCAGTGGCGTAGCTAGCCCCACGGGGGCCCCATATCAAAGTTTGTCGCGGGGCCCCTTTCCCCCGCGACAAAAGAAGCAAAAACGTTTGTATAGAATCAAATAGAAATATGCTTTATTGTCACTGAAAATTTTACAATTTTATGGACAAAGCTTACAAAAAGTCTGAAAAAAAAAACAAAAACAAATACAGTTTACCGAAATTACATAAATCGTCAATGTTGGTATAAAATAAAAGATAATGAAATATAACAAAACAAACAAAACACCCAAATATAGATAATAATAATAAACCTAATAAATTTTAATTAACCAAAGTCGAAAAATAGATGTGAATTGTCGAGACTCATTGTTTGAAAACAGATTCAGCTTTTTCAATCCAAGGATGAATGGGCATTGCAAATGAGCTTAAACAAAGAAGCTCTGTTCTTATGGTATAACGGCGAGCGACACGCAAATACACTTCTCCAAGAAATTAACGTATGTACCACCTAAAAATTGGTCATTTTTGATGTCTCGAATTTCCTGAACCTGTTGTATGATTTAAGTGATTTTTTAATGTGTTATAGCCTTATTCTTTAACAATGTCACTGTAATAATATTGTTGCTAGACAGATAAATTTTCATTATACCGGGTACGCCAATCAAACTGTGATTTTTTCTCTCACAAAGTTCGCGTTACCCTGTGGAATATTTTAGCATTTGTAAAATGCTGAAATTAAAACCCGACCACATAATTATAGTCTAGTGTAGTAAAATAAAATTACACTACATGTAAATTAAAATGTAAATTCGTACAGGTTGGAACAAATTTTTTTATCAAAGTTTAGGTGAGTACAAAAGACATTTTCAAGAAAGTATCCAAATCATGTAAGGGGATCATTGTTTAAATAATTAAAGAGGGGTCATTTTTGCACCATATTTACTTTTTTAACTGCTAAGGTAATTCACGTTTTAATGAAGGTGTTTAGAATATTTTTCTGCAAAGCTGAAGGGTAAGTCTTTCACCTAAGACTTACTAAATTCAATTTGACTCCCTATTTATTTAAAGAATTGTATATAAAACTTTAAACACAAATTTGCAAAAAATAGTATTTGCGATTTAAATAAGCACTATAAAATATTTGGTTTTATAGGAGAAGTTGCGCTATTTTCCAGTATTAAGCAAAAAAAATTGGTCGAAAAATATTTAATAATTTATGAGATATTGAATATGTCACTATATTTTCAGTTGCAAAAACGCGGTTGTTGCCAAAAGAATTTAAACCTGCAAAGATCTCATTATTTTTATTTTTATGTATATTTTCAATAAATGTATTGATAAATTCAAATTTTAATTAAACTCCCCTCTAAAATGGCATTTAAAAATTGTTCTAATTTGTTTATTACTTCTTTTTTAAATACCGTCGCTGGGGTTAAAAAATTCAATATCTCATAAATTGTTAAATATTTTTCGACCAATTTTTTTTGCTTTATACTGGTAACATGAACTTCTCGTATAGAACAAAATGTTTTATGGTGCATATTTTATTTGTGTTTTAAGTTTTGACTATAGTTGTTTAAATAAATAGGGGTCAAATGTAATTTAGTAAATCTTAAATGAAAGCATTATTCTTCAACTTTGTAGAAAAAAATCGTATAGACCTTCATAAAAGCGTGAATTACTGCAGAGAAGTGAAAAAAGTAAATATTGTGCAAAAATGACCCCTATTTAATTATTTAAACAGTGATCCCCTTGAAGAATACAAAAGATATTTTCAAGAAAGTATCCAAATCATGATTTGGATACTTTCTTGAAAATATCTTTTGTATTCACCTAAACTTTGATAAAAGGCTGTCCACAATATGTCTGCAACGAATTCTGGAATTCTTTAGTCACGTGGTTCGCAGAGGTGACGACAGTTTGGAGAAATTAATTGTTTCTGGAAACGTTCCGGGAGAAGATCAGGACGATCACCAACAAGATGGTCCGACCAAATAAAGAATTCAGCTGGAAACTCATTCTGCGAAGTTCTTAGAGCGGCTGAAGATAGAGACCAATGGAGAAACATTGTTAGGAATATTGGGGGAATCACGATCCCTCAGTAATTGGGAAACGACAAAAGAGAGAGAGAAACTTTGATAAAAATTTAGTTCCAACCTGTATTTAGTACGGAATTACATTTTGATTTTTTTTATTTTATTTTATTAATCTATTATAGCCAACATTCTGTTGTTTTATTCATTCGCTTTTGGTTCATTCATTTTTATGTTGGATAATAAAAACGTTAGGTACTTTAACAATTTTGTTTTTGGCCTTGTTTTTCGGCAATACAGAGTGTTTTTAAATAAGTATGGCAAACTCTAAGGGGTCATTCTGCATGAAAAAATAATGACAGTTTGCGTTTGCTTTATAAACCTGCTAGTGTGCAAATGCTTCGTCTCCGAGATAGGGTTATTAAAATTTTTCTTACACTCTGACGATTTATTTATTGTCCTAAACCGGCTAAAATATGCAAGTAAAATTTGGTGTGTTTTAAGAGGTAGTTATTGTGCGTTTTTGATATACAATTAGGAATTTAATATTCATCATTGGCGCGCATACGGTTAATATGACCCATGTGTGCGCCAATGGTAAACATGAAATTCTGTTAAAACCCACCAAATTTCATTTGCATATATCAATCGGTTTTAGAGTAATAAATAAGTTATCAGTTTGTAAGAAAAATATCAACACCCCCTATCTCGGACATTTGTTTATAAAGCAAACTGTCATTATTTTTTCATGCAGAATTAGCCCTTAAAGTTTGCCATACTTATTTAAAAACACCCTGTATCGATAAAAAATAAGGCTAGTTGTTAAAGTATTACCTAACTTTTTTACTATCCAACATAAGCGAATGAACGAAAAACAGAATGTTAAGAACACATGAGGCTATAGTTGGGTTTTAATTTCAGTATTTTATAAATGCAAGAATTCCACAGGGTGTGGTGAACTTTGAGAAAAAATTACTGTTTGATTGGTACACCCGGTATACAATGACAATTTACCTGTCTAGCAACAATATTATTACAACGATATTGTTCAAAATACGACTATAACATTTAAAAAATCCCTTAAATCGGAAAACAGGTTTAGGAAATATGAGACATAAAAAATGACCAATTTTTAAGGTGGTACGTTAATTTCTTGGAGAAATGTAGATATACATAAATACAATTATAGATAAAGAACAGATTATACGAACATACATAATATACCCGAACAATACATACTGTTTCAAATATTCAAAGATAAAGCGATTACAAAAATTGCAATTCGGCATTCTTCAATAAGTATACATTATACAATAACTCACACACAGCCAACGGAATTGACAAAGAGATACCTTCAAAATAATAAAGCTCTGTTCTTATGGGGCAGAGAATAGATAATAGATAGATATGATTTATATAGGTATAATATAAAGAATCCACTACACCAAAATGTTGATATCCAAACAACATACACTGTTTCAAAGCGTTTTAATAGTGAAACAATTGTAGAATATTTGGTTTAATCTTTGTAAATGGAATTTTGTTTGGGGCGATGGGGCCCTTGAATGTCGGGGGCCCCGTATAATTGATACGGCTGATACGGCGGTAGCTACGCCCCTGACAATGATCACATATAGGGTGATTTGATTTAGATATAATATGACCATGAGTTAGTCTGCTGTGTCCTATACGCAAACGAGTTATTTTAGCAAACAATCGGCGGTCGATGTTTATCTCACACCATGAATGTGTTGTACGTTTAATAGTCTGTAGAAATGATTTTGATTGTTGCCATTTATTTCCCCATTCACTTAGCACTTTCTGTTTCACGGACATTTTAAAATCGGTCACTGACACTGTGTTCACTGTTATTGAAGATGCACTGTGTATTGCTCTTCACCGGCATAATGATCCACTTTTTCGTTGCCTTCCAAACCAGTATGCGATGGAACCCAAAAGAAGTGAATTTGCTGTTTTGCTTGGTTTATAAGGTGTAATTGATGTTGTATTACCTGAACAATAGGATTACTGGTATAGAGCTGTTTTATTGAATGTAATGCACTGAGAGAATCAGTAATTATCAGAGTTTTTGAGATGTTAAGGTTGTTTACATGAATTAATGCTTGTAGAATCGAAAACAATTCTCCAGACAGGATACTGCTAGTAGATGATAGTTTAAATTGCAATATGGAATTTGGAGGGACAATTGCTGATCCTACACCATCACTGATTTTGGATGCATCTGTATAGATGTGATAATAATCGGAAAAACATGAAAGTTTGTTAAGTGACTCTTGGTTCATTATTTTGTGAGTAGTTTCGAACTTATTATACTTATTTGGTGAGAGTTAGATCACATTGTAAAGGGGGTAATGTCCATGATGGAAATTCAGCCGTAGTTGACTTATCAAAGAATTTGGGAAACTGAACACTATACGAGGATAGATACCTTCGAATTCTCTCATAGAATGGACGGTCTGTTCGAGTTTGTTTAATATAAATATCTTTAAAACGGTCAGCAATTGTATTATGAAGAGAGGGATGTGATTTTATTGATTGAATGCTTGATGCATAAGCTAACGATAGATATATTCTCCTAAATTTCAAAGGTGGTTCACCAGTTAAACATTGTAAACTTTCAACAGGGCTAGTACGAAAAGCTCCAGTGGCTATTCTTAATGCTGTATTCTGTATAGTTTCAAGCTGAGCAAGTAATATCTTCTTGGCAGAAGCGTAAACTATTGAACCATAATCAATCTTTGATCGTATAAATGATTTGTAAATATGAATAAGGCTTTTAAAATCTGACCCCCAATTGTTGTTACACAGATTTCGAATAAATTCAGACCAGTTTGACAAGTTTTCTTGATGTACATAATGTGCATTTTCCAAGAGAGTTTTTTATCGAAAAACATTCCTAAAAATTTTATATGGTCAACATATTCTAAGCTGTTTCCATATATTTGCAAATCTGGCTTTGTAGAATGTCGATTCTTTGAAAACAATATACATTTTGTTTTCGTCGTAGAAAATTGTACTCCCACTTGTTTAGAGCAATTCTCAAGGTGGTTTAATGTACATTGTAGATTTTTTTGTATCGAACGAACATTTTTTTCCTTTTGTATATAATACTAAGTCGTCAGCATATAATCTTGCTTTAACAAGTTTTGGTAGATTATCTAATATTTTGTTTATGGAAATCAAAAAAAGTGTTGAACTGATGACAGATCCTTGCGGAGTACCATTTTCTTGGTTCTTTATACTGGATGTAATACCATTTACACGTACTTTAAATTTCCTATTATCTAAAAAGTTACGAATAAAATAAAGTATGTTACCTTTTACTCCCCAGTGACTTAATGTGTTTAAAATATCATACCTCCAAGCCATATCGAAAGCTTTATTTATGTCAACAAATACAGCAAGACATTCCTGTTTAATAGCAAAACTTTCATGTATTTCTGACTCTAAATCTATTAAATTATCCAAAGTTGACCTGTTTCTTCGAAATCCACTTTGCTTATTAATTATTAAATTATTTTTGTCTAGAAACCACAACAACCTTTTATTTACCATTTTTTCTAATATTTTGCAGATTGTGTTGGTGAGGGAAATTGGTCGATATGACTCAGGGTCAGTTCGTGTTTTGTTTGCTTTCAATAAAGGTATTACTATCGCCTCTGCCCATTTCGATGGAAATTCATGGCTATTCCAAATTTTGTTGCAGAAATCAAGGAGGTATAGTTTTGCGTTGTCTGGCAGATTTTGAAGAAAACTTACAGGAATTTCATCTGGTCCTGGTGCAGACTTTTTGGTAGTACGTAAGGAATGATTTAGTTCTATTGTAAATGGTTTGTTAAGGGAGTTATCTTCCATGTCAATAAAGTCAATTAATTTCTGTTCTGTATGTATCTTAATGTTTAAAATGTCTTTGGAGTAATTGTTGTTGCTACTGTTTATTTCAAATTGCTTAGCAAAAAGCTCTGCAATTTCAACGTCAGATGATAATATGTGCTTGTTTTCATACAAGAATGGGATTTTCTTATAACTATTGCATCCAGATACTTTTCTGCCAAGATTTTTTTCTACTTAATTTTGTAACATATCTAAATTGGGCTCGTAATTTTTTATACTCGATGGTGTTTTCTGTAGTTTTGCAACGCTTCATTTTGTTAAAAGAATTTTTATATTGTTTAATAGCTTGGCTACAATTTGCATTCCACCATGGAAGAGAAGTTCTTTTCAAAATTTTTGTTTTGCCTACGTGGATGTTAGCAGCAGTGTATAATAATGATGTGAATGAATTTAATATTTCATCGATAGATTGATCTTTTGTAGTTTCTTCTAATGTTTGGTAATTTCGTTGGATATATGTTTCAAATGAATACCAATCTGCTTTCTTCAAGTTCCATTTTGGAGTCGGAGAGGTATTGCTCTTGTTGTCATTAATTGTCATAGAAATTTTAATAAGATAATGGTCGCTACCATATAAATATGGTATTACATCCCATGAAAGCTTTGGTGATAATACAGGATCGCAAATTGATAAATCAATAGCTGATGAGGAACCCACGTGAATATTATATCGGGTTGGTTGCCCGTCGTTTAGGAGGTTTAAGTTTTTAGAAATTATCAAGTTTTCCAAGATTTTTCCTTTGGAGTTTGTTCCGAGAGATCCCCATATTGGATTGTAGCTATTGAAATCACCTACAATTATTCTCGGAGTTGGAATTTGATCCAATAAATCTATAAGATCTGTTTCTGTTATTTTTGGGGAAATAGAACTATTGCCGCTACTACTTCTAGACCACTCTTAATTTCTAAAATTTTTGATTCGTAATTTTGGTGTACATACATAGCGACACCTCCACTAGCTATATTTGCATCCCTCCGATTTTTATAGTAACATTTATAATTTTTCATTTGGTACGTATGCTGTCCTTTAAAATTCGTCTCCTGTATACATATAATGGATGGTATGATTTCTGAACATACGTGTAAGTGTTTAAACATTTCAAAGTGAGTGTAAAACCCGTTTATATTCCACTGTAGTATGCAATCCATTTTTATTATTATTATATATTTTTATTCTTGTGAAGACTCTATATAGAACTATCAGAGTCCTCTAGAAATTGTTTTATGGCAGCTGGACTCAAGTTGAGTTGTTTCATTATTCTTTTTCGTATTCTAGTACTCCTGCTTTTTATGACTCGATCGGTATAGTATGGATGCATTTTTGACAATGTTTTCAAGAAGTCGTCAATATCTTCGGTGTATGTTTTCAGTAGACTGACAAGGTCTTTATTCTCATATGCGTTTTCGAAAAAGTCTACCATCTGCCCAAAGTCCAATTTTAGTGTTTCTTCTTTAAATACAATTTTTGCTGGCTCTAGTAATTTGTAATTGTTCTAATTCATTATAAGTTTTTGGTTTCTTGGTGGGATTTGTGTTCAAAACGGTGAAAGGCTGTGCGAATACTTCAGCGGGGGGTGTGTTTGCATCTGAAAAGTTTCGTTTAGCACTTGTAATATCGGTTTCCATTGGTTTTTGTGGTGTGTTCTCGTTTTTTTCTTTATTCAAGTAATTTTTGTTAAGCTTTTCAGTTAATTTTGTCGTTTCTTTTGATAAAATAGGTATTGCAGTAGGTGTTTCAGAAGGCTATTCTGATGTAAGGTCGTATTGGGAGGATTTAGGTTTGATGTTGTAATAGTCATTATAGTAGGTGTTTCAGAAGTTGATGGGCTATTCTGATGTAAGGTCGTATTGGGAGGATTTAGGTTTGATGATGAAATAGCCATTGTAGTAGGTGTTTCAGAAGTTGATGGGCTATTCTGATATAAGGTCGTATTGGGAGGATTTAGGCAATTATTAGCGAAATGACCCTTTAGATTACAAGAAGTGCACTCGTTGACTTTCATGTGATAAAAAAATACGATAATTTGTATTAGGTACATTCCATGTCAAATCACTCAGGCAAAAAATTTTGGATCTCCGATTTGTCTGAAAATTGGTATATAGCTTCTGCGGGATGTAAAAATAAGATATTTAAGGTCAAAAAAACTTCTTCTTTTTTTCTCAAAATGTTATTTTATGCGATTTTACAGTGATTTGGTGTTTATTTAAACAAATTTGCATTTTCTGTCGTAAAGTATCAATGAAAAACATAATATTTTAATAGAAAGGACTCAAAAATGTCATTATATGGCATTATAACAAGTTGTTTTGAAGCAAAACAAGTTTTTGATCAAATTTTATAGTGTAAAAAACGTTAAAATAAGGTTTTTTACATTTTCCTCCATTCCCAAAATACATCATCATCGATTTGGCTGAAAATTTGCCCACAGATAGCCAAAAGATAGGACTTTAAGTGGTTAGAAGGATTTGAATTATATTATACTACCAAAAAAGTTACATGCAGTAATATCAGACTCAAAAGTATATATTAGTCCAGTCGGGATAGCATTTGACCTTGAATGCCGAGCTGCCCAAAATTTGAGGTCGATATTTTAGAGTTAATTGTACTTACAGTAGACGCCTATATTTTTGACTATATTATTGCATGTAACTTTTTTGGAATTGTAATATAATTCAAACCCTTCTCAGTACTTAAAGTCCTATGTTTTGTCTATCTGTGGGCAAATTTTCAGCCAACTCGATTATGATGTATTTTGGGAATGGAGAAAAATGTAAAAAACGGTATTTTAACGTTTTCTACACTATAAAATTTGATCAAAAGCTTGTTTTGAATCAAAGTAACTTGTTATAATGCCATATAATGACATTTTTGAGTCCTTTCTATTAAAATATATTATGTTTTCCATTGATACTTTACGATAGAAAATTCAAATTTGTATAAATAAACACCAAATCACTGTAAAATCGCATAAAATAACATTTTGAGAAAAAAAGAAGAAGAAGATTTTTTGACATTAAATATCTTATTTTTACGCCCCGCAGAATTTTCAGACAAATCGGAGGTCCAAAATTTTTTTTGCTCCAAAATTGAGTGATTTGAAATGGAATGACCCATTATCATGTGTCACAAGTATTGAATCAGGAACGACGGTGCAGGGTGGAGATATATACACTTGACGACGAACACTTAGGATATGTTTGTATGCAGGATTAGAGGTACCTATTCGTAAAAAACTAATAGATGAAGTTAGTGTATAGCCAAGTTGTTTTAATTGATGTTCGAGGAATTCGTGTGGGATAGACGGACATACGTGTGATAGTAGTAGACGTTGACTGGGTAATATTAAAGTAGGAGTTTGAACTTCTTCTCCATTTACTGTAATTATTCCTCGATGTTGTTTCATGAATTCATCTACGATAGTTTTGCTGGATAAATACATGCAGATTCGGTTGCCGGATATTCTTGAACAGAATAAGATGTTCTTTGGATTTACATTTTTTCCAATGGCTAAGAGGTATTCTTCTATTTTAATACCATTTAAGGAATTAAAAACAAGAGCTTGTTCTTTCAAAGGGAAAGCGGTAGGTTGTTGTTGCGTAAGAGCAGTTGAATAGCTATAGGGTTTGTTGGTGTTATCGTTGTTGGTTGAAGTCATCATTATTTTTTATAAATATTGTTGATTCGAAAAATTTTTCATTTGCAAAATTTTAAAGCCGGACCTGCTTTTATACAGGTTTGACTAATTAGGTGGTCTTGATAATTAGCAAGGTTAGATACACACACTTTATTTACTTATTATTTTGATAAATTGAATTACAAAATAACATTAAGGAAAAAGGTTTTTGTATCCTTACTTTTTCAGCATGTGATGTATCACTTCTCACTAACACAATTGTTAAGGTGATACAGTAGCGATCAACAGGTAGCCAAAACGCGTTCCAAGATTGCGGCCTTAATTTTGAATATTTTTTCGAGAGATTTGGCACACGTATTCGTAATATAATAAAGAATGGCGGTACAGAGCCTAATTCGAAAAATATATTAATATGTGGAAATTACTCTGTAATTAAATACAATATTAAAAAAACGAGCCTGTACCGCCATTAAGAAGAACAAAAAAAATACACTTTCTTCAAATAAACTTTTTTATCCGATGCCTAGATTTTGTGTCATTTTGGAACTACTAATGAAATAAAAAATTTTAGTAGTTCCAAAATGACACAAAATCTAGGCATCGGATAAAAAAGTTTATTTGAAGAAAGTGTATTTTTTTGTTCTTCTTAATGGCGATACAGGCTCGTCTTTTTAATATTGTATTTAATTACAGAGTAATTTCCACATATTAATATATTTTTAAAATTGGGCTCTGTACCGCCATTCCTAATTATATTACGAATACGTGTGCCAAATATCTCGAAAAAATATTCAAAATTACAGCCGCAATCTTGGAACGCGTTTTCGCTACCAGTTGATCGCTACTGTATCACCTTAACTTTAGTTTATTAAATTTGGTTTTATTTTCGAAGTATTCAAACTTTAAACCGAGCTGAATAAAACATGTGTTTATTAGACTATTGCCAGGGTTGGTCTCTGTCGTTTATTATTTTATTTCAATAATTATTTTAATTGCTTTATTACAGTAAACTTTGTATCTGAGACTTTTCGTCTTCCTCGTTTTAAAATAATTAATGTTTTTGGGATTCACATTCTTTTTCAAGCATGCGTAGGTATTTCCAAGGTTCATCAAGTTTTGAATCATCCCTAATATATTATTATTTCATGCTTACACTTCTTTTAGGAAATGGTACTAACATTATTGGTGAGGTGTATGAAGTAGACGACAAAGTTTTTGCCGATTTAGATATATTAGAAGAATATCCAGATTTTTACATACGAGAACAGTTTGACGTTACTTTGGTAAATGGCGGTTCTTCTGTAAAAGTGTGGATTTACGTTATTCCAAACTTTAATCCGAAGTTATTAAATGAAACATGTTATGAAAGTTACAGCAATTCAGGATCTCATGGAAAACGATATGATCCCAGGTAACAAAAGGTACTCGGTTACTGGGCTATTCAGTTAATGGATAGAAAGTCAGTAAAATACACTCACCGGCAAAATTAACCGCCCTCCTTGCATTTCTTTCAATTTGCAGAAATTATCAATCTTGGATCACATTTTATGAAAGATACGGTGAAAATCACCTTCGAAAAAAACAAATCAGTAACATTTAAAAAAAAAGTCGTTTATATAGGTACTAAATTCAAACAAACAAATTTTGAAAATCATAGTCTAATTAAAAAAAAAATGTGTGTGTACTTTGTACGCACGTAAGAAGTTATACTTCTATTATGTTATTTCAACGAAATTGGTATAATCTACTTTAAACAGTTTATTTATATTTTATTTAAATATTAAACTAACTTTAATACTTACTACTTTCCAAAATTTTTTATTAAAACAATACCAAAAATTAAAAAAATAAAAGAATAAAACGCACACAAACACATTGAAAAATTCCACAAAGAAATGATTTCTGAACAATAATAATTGTTGGCAAAAATTTTAACTAAATACGCATTTTCTGAAAAAAAATATATAACAAATATACTTACAATCATGAATTGTCTAAAAAAAAATAAAAACTTGCATTGGGATTCGAACCCGCACATTTTAGGGCCCTTAAATTTGTAATCTAAGCCTCTACTCATTTACCCAATTACACATAATATCTGTCATGTGGGAAGATACAGGGCAACTGAACGTTTTACTGTTTGACAGTTCTGAATTTAATCAAATTAGTTTGATTTTTGTGGAATTAAAATATTAAAATACAACAAAACATAGAGTAAGAAAACAATATATTAGATGAAGATTGGTAGACATTTTGTTCGTAATCAAATTATGTAAATCAAAGCATTGCCTACTATAGGGTGGTACATTTTTCCAAATAGGTAAGTACCTACTTATGTAAATTTTTACTTACTACAATACTGAAACATTTACCTGTTGCCTTTAAAAACTATTTAAAAAGTCACTACAATTATAAACTCGCTTTTGTCTGTGTCCTCACAACAATAAAAACTAATATACACAACATTTGTTTACCCATAACCATTGACGTATTAATAAAATAACCGACATATTGAACAATTGTTGATAGGTCATTGTAATTACCCAATCAGAGCACATATAACGTTTGAGCTGCGCCCAGGACCAAGACTTTTGATGAATTCGCGCACATATAAATTTACTCCCAACGCGCCTAAAAAAGTATAACTTCAAAAAATATGAGTATTAATAATGGGTGTTGCCCCCTCTTGCCCTTAGGACTTCTTGGAACAGGCTCGGCAATCCATTCATGATATCCTGGATATCAGATTGGGAGATATTGTGCCACTCTTTTATCGCAGTCGTTTTAGGCTCTCCGAAGAATGTAGGGGTGAAATACTGTATGGAATGCTCTCATACGATTTCGGGAGATAGGTTCACATACCCGCAAGCCAGCTCAAAGCCGACATCGATGCACTACAATTCGAGATGGCCGCTTTATTGTCGGCAACGTGTTGAGATATCGCTTTTGCACTGCTCCTGAAGCTTGTAGACTGTAGACGTCTTTTTCAGGTGAAAAATATTAGTGTGAGTGAACGTACCATTAGAAGAAGACTGACAGAAAGAAATTTGAGGTGTTTCCATCCAGTTCGCACCCCACAGTTGCTCCCACAACACCGCAGAGCTAGACTTGGTTTTGCGTGAGAAAATGCTAACTAGACTGTGGTGGAATGAAAGAGCATACGGTTCTCAGATCAGAGCGTAATAGACATAAGAGATCCAGATGGACGTCAGTTTGTCTACAGACGTCAAAACGAAACACTATAACTTACCGAGGAGGGTCAATAATGATTTGGGGAGTTATCTCTTAGAAAGCTCGTAAGGATCTTATTGTGCCTGATAGAGGCAGTATGAATGCTCGTGAAAGAAGTTCTCCAAGACCATGCCATGCCTTTCGCACCGTTCATTGGTGAAAACTTTAGATTAATGCATGAAAATGCCGTTGCCATACCGCAAGATTCACCCGTGAGTACCTTAATGAGGTCGGGATTTAAGTTTTACCACGGCCAGCACGCTGTCCTGATCTTAAACTAATTGCACACATTTGGGACAAACTCCAAAAACCGGTTAGAGCAAGAGTAGGTACCAACCAGCCCGTACATCCTTCGGAGAACTCAAGACGGCTGCGGTAGAGGAGTGGAACAACATCCCCCAATAGGATGTCATGAATGGATTGCCGAACCATCTTCAAGAAGTCCTAAAGGCCAGAGGCGGCAACACCCATTATTAATACTCATGTTTTTTTAATTAGACTATGATTTTCAAAATTATATTTGTTGGAATTTTGTTCGAAGATTTTTAAACATTGGATTTTTGCTAAGAGTAGATACCTATATGACCCGGTGCAAGAGGAAGACGGCACATGGAGAATCAGGAGAAACGACGAGGTTAATGAATTGAACGAAGGGTATGCCATTGTAAGATTGATGAAAAGTCAAAGACTGTCATGGCTGGGACATGTTCAGCGACAAGAAGACATGAAAACGACAAAGAAGATATTACAGTGGAAGCCGGTAGGAAGGCGGAAAAAAGGAAGGCCCTGGACAAGATGGTTGGATGACGTGGAAGAGGACCTGAAAACCATGAATATAAGACAATGGAGGAGAAGGGCCCAAGAGAGATCTGAATGGAAGGACATAGCCATACAAGCAAAGACCCATCAAGGGTTATGATGCCAAAAGAAGAAGAAGAAAGAAGATACCCATATAAACGACTTTTTTTTCAAAATCTTTACCGTTTTATTTTCCTCAAAGGTGGTTTTCACCGTATCTTTCATAAAATGTGGTCCAGGATTGATAATTGTGCCAGTAAAGTAACAATCTTCCAACTTTTCATGTGCCAGGTATCATTTTTCCACCAACTTGAACCTGCTTGTGTAAAACTTCTCTTTTTATTATCGTTTACGGTGGTAAAGTTTGTTTAGCAGTAAATGGTTGACTTCAAATAGTGCGGTCGTAAATATTATTAAATTTATCTGAATTGGCCCATTGTTAGGACCGGTCCGAAACGATAGGCAAACGAGGTAGACAGAGTTGGTCTTTTGACAATTAACACTGACTAGACGGTACTCCTATAATAAAGCAAAGGATTCACGAAATTTACAAAAATTACGACGACAAAAACAAAAAAACGGATGCAAAATATATTGCTTTGCCTTATATACCCGAAATTAATGTTTTCAAATGAGTTTTAAAATAAATTAAATCTATTTTAATTGCTAAGATTATAGAAAAACAAACATTCAAACATTAATAATAATTTGTGGAAACATATCAATAACAATTTTACCTGAAACCGGGCCTTTGAAACTATTTTCGGTTAACCCATAATGTTTATAACCATAGTCGGTACTAATTAAACTCAACTATTTACTGTTAAACAAACTTTACTCTACTATTTATCAAAGTGTATGAACGACATTCGTGTTGTAAACACCAGGCGGAGACCTTTTATTGTTCGTTAAAATTTTTTATTTTGACGAACCTTCTGTGATCCAGAGGAAACTGACGAACGTTTAGTAATTGTAGATAATCATGTCTCTGTCCTGTACTTCTACTACATCTTATTTTGGTATTGTTCTGAAACTATTTTCTTGTGGCATCTTATGCAATTTACTATTTTATGTGGAATAAGCCACAGTTTGAGTTTGAATAAAGTTTATTTGACGTTCCAAATAAACAGTTCTCTAATAAAATATTTCAAACGTTTCGTGTTGATTTTGAGAGTAAACTAAATGTAAGAAATCTCTTGTCGGGATCAAATCATGAGGTTTTTTTCCTCGTTATTTACTATGAGATCACTAACAGAAGATTTCACTGTAATCACTTATGATTTTTCTGATATTCTCTGATTTTCTTTCTTCTGATTTTCGGATATTCTGAAGTTAAAGTTGATTTCATGCAATCGAATGAACTTATCATCTTCCAATAAAGTCAACCCTTTCGCGTTTCTGATCTCCTGATATAAAATCGTAAAAATTCTCGAATTTTAAGCGAAATGCCATACGGGCGATAATTTACGGCGCCGTAAGAGCAGTAAACCTGACGAGGCATTGGTTGACTAACTATTTCATCTACAATTGGTTAGTCAACCAATGCCTCGTCAGGTTTACTGCTCTTATGGTGCCGTAAATTATCGCCCGTATGGCCTTTCGCTAAGCGACTGTTTCAGTCCTGAACATTTCAGGGACTACCTTTTTCGCTTTCCGGCTACACAATTATAATATATCTGCTTGTTCCTACAACCAGAAAACTACCAGAAACAAAATTAGAGAACTATAGGTTCTTCCAAGTTGTGCGTTACCTTTTTCGCTTTCCGGTGACACAATTGTAATGTATCTGCTTGTTTCAACTGCGTAGCTTCACCAGAAACGAAGTTAGAAAACTATAGGTTCTACCAAGCCGTGTGTTAACTTTTTCGCTTTCCGGTGACACAATTGTAATGTATCTGCTTGTTTCAACTGCGTAGCTTCACCAGAAACGAAGTTAGAAAACTATAGGTTCTTCCAAGTTGTGCGTTACCTTTTTCGCTTTCCGGTGACCCAATTATAATATAGCTGCTTGTTTCAACTCCGTTGCCTCACCAGAAGCGAAGTTAGAAAACTATAGGTTCTTCCAAGTTGTGCGTTACCTTTTTCGCTTTCCGGTGACACAATTATAATATATCTGCTTGTTCCAACTCCGTTGTTTCACCAGAAGCGAGATTAGAAAACCATAGGCTCTTCTAAAGTGAGCGTTACCTTTTTCGCTTTTTGTTGACACATTTATAATATATCTGCTTGTTCCAACTCCGTTGCTTCACCAGAAGCGAAGTTAGAAAACTATAGGCTCTTCCAAGTTGTGCGTTACCTTTTTCGCTTTCCGGTGACCCAATTATAATATATCTGCTTGTTCCAACTTCGTTGCTTCACCAGAAGTGAAGTTAGAAAACTATAGGCACTTTCAAGTTGTGCGTTATCTTTTTCGCTTTCCGGTAACACACTTATAATATATCTGCTTGTTCCAACTCCGTTGCTTCACCAGAAGCGAAGTTAGAAAACTATAGGATCTTCCAAGTTGTGCGTTACCTTTTTCGCTTTCCGGTAACACACTTATAATATATCTGCTTGTTCCAACTCCGTTGCTTCACCAGAAGCGAAGTTAGAAAACTATAGGCTGTTCCAAGTTGTGCGTTACCTTTTTCGCTTTCCGGTGACACATAATATATCTGCTTGTTCCAACTGGGTTGCTTCACCAGAAACAAAGTTAAATTTTTAGTTTATGAATGTTTTTTTGATATTGATAACTATTTACGAAGTGAAAGTCGAAACGTCAAGTAAACTTGATTTCAAACTCGATTTGTGGCTTATGCCTAAATAAAATAGTAAATGTTATTTTGTATTTCTCACGCCCGGTAAGAAGACAACAATCAAATGACTTTTTTATATTGGTCCGCATGTATATTTTTTATTTCAGCTTCTATTTCCCTTCAGATATCGGCTTTAAGTTGTTTCTTTAAATGGTTCTTTGTTAAGGATCCCACAATAATGATTTTCCACGGTAAACATCAATAAGTTTGATATTTTCTTCCGACAGTTCTAACCACTCCATGACTAACAAATATTCAACTCAGGCGCGCCAAAACCAACAAACCACTCGCAAACCTGTCCAAATACGTATTGCGAACCATCAAATCGTTTGTTGAAAAACCGACAGAAGTTAGATTGTGGTGCGCCTTGTGCGTGCCGTTTGTGCGCCACTTGAAAACACGTACTAATCTGACTAAAATGCTGCACGCGAGCGGCTCGCACACCGAGCAGAGCGCATAATATGTATACCCGCCTTTCATCAATAGTGGATATAAGATTGTAAGAACCAACGCTGAATTCTCCTTCTGAATTTTGCTCTGGATGCATTTATGTGTACGCGAGGTGTATATGTATGTCTCTAGAAAAAAAATTGGAATTATTAGTTTGCGATTTGTCTTATATATGGTGTAGTATGAATATTGGAAATATCTACTATTAACCGCTTAGAGCTATACCAGAGTCAAACCAGACATAACTGCTAAGATGGGCAGGCCACGTGGTAAGCAGTGATGGCGACAGACTGATTAGCAGTGTGTTTTGGGAAAGACCAGACAGTAGAAGACCGGCAGGACGGTCTAGAAATAGGTGGAAAGATGCAGTCGGAGAAGACCTGAAGAAGATGGAGGTGAGACCATAGGAAATAGTAACACAGGATCGGAACCAATGGAAGATAATAGTAAATACGGCAAAGACTCATGAAGAGTTGTAAAGCCAAAGATGATGATGAACCGCTTAGAGTAGAGGGTTTGGAAATGTGGTTATATAGACATAGACGAACAACTAAAATTACCGTGGATGGTAATGCAGACAAATGAAGCAATTCCTAACAGACCAGGAAGCTACTCGTTAGTTGACTGATAGCGTCAAATCCAGGAAAATAGCATATCTTCAAATAAGACTCTATATCTGTCAAATAAGACTCTATACATAATGCAGCACAAGAGGCCATAGGGTATAAGGAAAATGTGCGAATCTAAGATACGGAATGATAGTCCCAATAAATAAGAGAGTTGGTAGACACCAAAAGGAAAGCCTAAAGAAATAACGAAACGTGGGACAAAACATGTGAAGAAATAAACATATATATATGGGTGGAACTGGAGTATCTGAAGCATGGAAGAATATAGAGGAAACTTCAGAAAAGGTCACAAAGGAACAGCAAGAATAAACCCCATAAGTATGGCAGAGTGGGAAGAATTTTACAAATCCCTATTGAAGAAAGCAAGACCACATTACGAAATGGTAGGGGAGCAAAGTATGCTAAATGTGCAGTCACTCGAGCGCTTTGGAGACCTATTGGTTTGTGAAGAGAAGGTCCTAAAACCAAAAAAAGTTAAGTAACATTTTCCATTTTAGTGGGCGCTTGCCATTTTTTAATTAAATTTTTTATTTCCAACAATCGTTTTTTCCGATTATAACGCCATCTATACATAATTCGAAAAAATATTTCAAATAAAAGTTACTTATTTTTTTGTAAGGAATCCAAATCTGCAATAAAAAATGGGGCTCCTATTTAAGATTTTAAAGTAACCCCCCACCCCACCTCCGTGGGGGGTCGTGTTTGGGGCCATTCGATATATTTTTTAAAAATATTAAATAAGTGTATTTTACAGTTTTTCGATCTGATGTTCATTTCGTGAAATATCTCGGGATTCGTATTTAAAATATTAAATTTACCCCCCACCCCTCTCCGTGGAAAGTCGTGTTTGGCATCATTCGATAGATTTTTAAAAAATATTGAGCACATATTTCTTAGTTTTTCGATCTGTCAGTCATTTCGCGAAATATTCGCTTTTATCTTGTGAAACTTTGGGACTCACCCATTTCCTTACGCCCCGCTCAAATCGTCAGATTTTTGAAATATACACTCTTTTGCATGTACTTAACTTACCTTATCTTAATCTGACAATTTCGAGATTTTTTAAGGATAGATTTTTTTTTTCGGGCCCCCCTTAACGAACTCCCCTGTGTTAAGAGCCAATATATGGTAGAGGTACATCTGCAGGGTACCAGGTTTCTCCCCATATAATAATCTGACGCGCTCGAGTAACTGCAAAAATCCCCGCTTGGGCTCCCCTACCAAAATAAGTTACAGAGACTTCAGAACAGATCCAATAAACGAAGACGAAGTACAGTCAATCAGTGTGGACGAGATAAGACGAACCATAAAGGAAATGAAAAACGAGAAAGCCACAGTACACCTGTAAACATACCCATTGAATTAATAAAATTCGGACTCTCAATACTAATAGAATTAAACAAACTAAGTTGTCAATCGAGTAGTACAGAAATCGACAATAAATATCGTTCTTCATACCAACAGACTGACAACAGATGGAAATCTCTTTGGTTACTAACTCCGCGGCTTCCAAAAATTATAGGCTATTCGGGTGCCGATACGAATATTAAGATGAAGGAATTTTAAATAATTCACGCCCCATCTGCTCAGCGTGGTAAAGTTCCAACAAGAAGATTTCCTAAGATGAAGTAGTTTTCAATCCTAATACCAATATTATTAATATTTAAAAATATTAAAATATTACTAAAAGATTTTTAAATTGAAAACTTATTGGTCCACTTTCTTGGTAACACCTCCATGGCTTCTAAAATTTGCAAGCCAGATGGATGCTGAAGCGAAGAAGACAAGAGGGAATTCAAAAAACTTATAATTCACGACCCCGTCTGTTCAGCTGGTAAATTGCAACAGAAAATGGACCTAAGTTACTCAAAGAAGTAACGACCAATATAAAAATGAAATAAAAATTCCATTTTTATTCAGTTGCAATGCGAAGGCAAAACAATCTTATTTTTCACTTAAAATACGGAGAGCAGTCCAGCCCTCTGAATCGACGATTTTCGACTTTTGTTGGAGTCTCATAGGAGAGAACGTAGGCCTGCTTCTCCATACTTCAAGTGATCAACACCGAGAGTTTATCCCCCCACCGCAACTGACGTGAATCGACTAAGTGACTAGCGTCATCTGGCAATTGAAAGATGAAGTAGTTTTCAATCCTAATACCAATATTCAATATTATTAATATTTAAAAATATTAAAATATTACTAAAAGATTTTTACATTGAAAACTTATTGGTCCACTTTCTTGAGAACGGCCTACGTTCTCTCCGATGAGACTCCAACAAGAGTCGAAAATCGTCGATTCAGAGGGCTGGACTGCTCTCCGTATTTTAAGTGAAAAATAAGATTGTTTTGCCTTTGCATTGCAACTGAATAAAAATGGAATTTTTATTTTATTTTTATATTGGTCTTGGCCCTTCTATTCAGCTGGTAAATTCCAACAGAAAATGGACCTAAGTTACTCAAAGAAGTAACGACCAATATAAAAATAAAATAAAAATTCCATTTTTATTCAGTTGCAATGCGAAGGCAAAACAATCTTATTTTTCACTTAGAATACGGAGCGCAGTCCAGCCCTCTGAATCGACGATTTTCGACTCTTGTTGGAGTCTCATCGGAGAGAACATAGGCCTGCTTCTCCATACTTCAAGTGATCAACACCGAGAGTTTATCCCCACACCGCAACTGACGAGAATGGACTAGGTGACTAGCGTCATCTGGCAATTGAAAGATGAAGTAGTTTTCAATCCTAATACCAATATTATTAATATTTAAAAATATTAAAATATTAGTAAAATATTTTTAAATTGAAAACTTATTGGTCCAATTTCTCGGTAACACCTCCATGGCTTCTAAAATTTGCAAGCCAGATGGATGCTGAAGCGAAGAAGACAAGAGGGAATTCAAAAAATTTACAATTCACGACCCCGTCTGTTCAGCTGGTAAATTCCAACAGAAAATGGACCTAAGTTACTCAAAGAAGTAACTACCAATATAAAAATAAAATAAAAATTCCATTTTTATTCAGTTGCAATGCGAAGGCAAAACAATCTTATTTTTCACTTAAAATACGGAGAGCAGTCCAGCCCTCTGAATCGACGATTTTCGACTCTTGTTGGAGTCTCATTGGAGAGAACGTAGGCCTGCTTCTCCATACTTCAAGTGATCAACACCGAGAGTTTATCCCCACACCGCAACTGACGTGAATGGACTAGGTGACTAGCGTCATTTGGCAATTGAAAGATGAAGTAGTTTTCAATCCTAATACCAATATTATTAATATTTAAAAATATTGATTTTTAAATTGAAAAAGATTTTTAAATTGAAAACTTATTGGTCCACTTTCTTGGTAACACCTCCATGGCTTCTAAAATTTGCAAGCCAGATAAATGCTGAAGCGAAGAAGACAAAAGGGAATTCAAAAAATTTACAATTCACGACCCCGTCTGTTCAGCTGGTAAATTCCAACAGAAAATGGACCTAAGTTACTCAAAGAAGTAACGACCAATATAAAAATAAAATGAAAATTCCATTTTTATTCAGTTGCAATGCGAAGGCAAAACAATCTTATTTTTCACTTAAAATACGGAGAACAGTCCAGCCCTCTGAATCGACGATTTTCGACTCTTGTTGGAGTCTCATCGGAGATAACGTAGGCCTGCTTCTCCATACTTCAAGTGATCAACACCGAGAGTTTATCCCCCACACCGCAACTGACGTGAATGGACTAAGTGACTAGCGTCATCTGGCAATTGAAAGATGAAGTAGTTTTCAATCCTAATACCAATATTATTAATATTTAAAAATATTAAAATATTACTAAAAGATTTTTACATTGAAAACTTATTGGTCCACTTTCTTGGGAACGGCCTACGTTCTCTCCGATGAGACTCCAACAAGAGTCGAAAATCGTCGATTCAGAGAGCTGGACTGCTCTCCGTATTTTAAGTGAAAAATAAGATTGTTTTGCCTTCGCATTGCAACTGAATAAAAATGGAATTTTTATTTCATTTTTATATTGGTCGTTACTTCTTTGAGTAACTTAGGTCCATTTTCTGTTGCAATTTACCAGCTGAACAGACGGGGTCGTGAATTGTAAGTTTTTTGAATTCCCTCTTGTCTTCTTCGCTTCAGCATCCATCTGGCTTGCAAATTTTAGAAGCCATGGAGGTGTTACCAAGAAAGTGGACCAATAAGTTTTCAATTAAAAAATATTTTAGTAATATTTTAAAATTTTTAAATATTAATAATATTGGTATTAGGATTGAAAACTAAGTACTGCATCTTTCAATTGCCAGATGACGCTAGTCACCTAGTCCATCACGTCAGTTGCGGTGTGGTGGATAAACTCTCGGTGTTGATCACTTGAAGTATGGAGAAGCAGGCCTACGTTCTCTCCGATGAGACTCCAACAAGAGTCGAAAATCGTCGATTCAGAGGGCTGGACTGCTCTCCGTATTTTAAGTGAAAAATGAGATTGTTTTGCCTTCGCATTACAACTGAATAAAAATGAATTTTTATTTTATTTTTAGATTTCCTAAGTACTCCAAAAAGAGTAAATAAATTAAAAATGTATAAACATTTTCAATTTGAATAGGATATGGAACTACTGATGATGGGGCAAAAAAGCCCCGAAACCGGTATAGACTCTTCCTGCACTCTCTGATTGAACTAAAATATAATGCTGCTGCGTTTTCGGGTTGCAACGAAATTGAAAATGTTTATACATTTTTCTTTTTTATCACTAATAGAATTGTTGGTAGAGATCTTTAATACATGTCCAATAAATCAAACAAGAAAACATTCCAAAAGATTGGAGCTTGGCGTGTATAAGCTCTATCCATAAAGAGGATATAAAAAGAAATGTTAAAATTACAGAGGCATAAGCGTTATTAGCTCATTGGGGAGGTTGTACGGTAGATTGATAAAAGAACTTATCGAAAACCAATATGAAGAAATATATTTGTACTTCATCAAATTATAGAGAAAAGAACAGCCAGAAATTTACTGACTCATTCAGAGTTCGTTGACTATGATACTGTACCCTTAAAAATATTGTTTGAAATACTGGCGAAAAAAATGCATTTCCTATCACAAAATGCTTGAGACAAGGATATTCTTCATCCCCAACTCTATTCAAAATTCATATTCAGGAATCACTAAACAACTAGAAGAGAAAATGCACAAGGATGGGAATATAATTTGGAAACAATTGCAAGTACATAACAAATATTTTCTTCTCAGACGATCAAATGATTACCGCTAACGATGAAGAAGACATGGATTATATGAGTCGAAAGATCACATCAACCATCAACATTAACAAAATATAATATCTTAGAATAAAGGACGAAGAAAGAGATGACTCTCAACTCTCGATTGGAGATATAAAAATTTCGAAAAATTTAAATACTAAGTACCGTAACAAAAATGAAAATGTATTTCGTCGAAGTAATAGAAACAAGATGTGACACAGCAGAAACCAAGAGGATATTGAGAACATCAGAAATGAGAACGTTGAGGTCAATAACTAGGAAAACACTGAGGGACAGAATACCGAACGACAGAATAAGAGATCTATGTAACATACAAGATATAGTACGGTGGTCAAGACAGACACGACGAGAGTGGAATCAGCATGTGACGAGAATGGACAGCGAGAGAATAGCCCGTATAGCCAGGAATTCGAAGCCAACAGGCCAGAGACCAATAGGAAGGCCCTTTAAAAGGTGGCGAGATAGCTGGCAGTCAACATCACAGCTACGAATACAAGCTCAAAATCGATTAAGAACAGGCCAAGAGGCCTAATATAAGAAGAAGAAGTACCTACGGATCGGAATGTTGGTAAATGAAGTTGAAAGAGAAAAAACTGAAAGTGGGACAGATTGAGTGAAACTCAGGAGTGAAGCTGAAAAGAAAAGGGAAATATTAATGTCGAACTAGTAGGTTGCTTCTATATAATCCAGATGACGCTAGTTTGTGAACACCTGCATAGCTGTGTATTAACCAGTTATACGAAAAGGATAGTTATTCTCTGCCTCGTCTTTCAAGCAATGTATGTCTGAAGAGCTAAAGCTACTTCCGCTTCATCCATATCTCAAGATCTTACACAGTGTGTCCACGGACAAGAGAAAAAACTTTCTTATTTTGAATTTTAGCGAAAAATGTCATTCTTGATAAAAAGTTTTGCTTGTTCTAAAACCCCATAAAACGAAATCAAATTCAAGTTTTTCAAAACCTGCTTAATTTTGTAACCTATTTTATGTAAATTTCATATACATTTTTGCACTAAGTTCTAAATCGTAACAATAATCTAGTGTTGCTAAGCTACAATGTTGCCTAAGCTACAATGTATCCTTAGTAACTGCCAACTCCGATAAATAATTTGTGAATTGTCATTTTTTTCGACAATGTTAAGCGTTCAAAAAAAAATATGATTGGATGCTTAACATTTTCTTGTCGAAAAAGAATGACAATTCGCAAATTATTTATCGGAGTTGACAGTTACTAAGCTACATTGTAGCTTAGCAACACTAGATTATTGTTATGATTTCAAACTTGGTGCAAAAATTTAATGAATTTGCATAAAATTGGCTAGAAAATTAAGTAGGATTTCAAAAACTTAAATTTTATTTCGTTTTATGGAGTTTTAGGACAAGCAAAAATTTTTTCAAGAATGACATTTTTTGCTAAAACTGAAAATAAGAAAGTTTTTTCTCTTGGGCACCCCATCCGTGGACACACTGTATAGTCCATGTGGTGAGACCGCTCCCGTCTGAAAAAATTTCTAATTCGGTTTCTCTGCGGATTCATATTCAAAAATGCCCCCTTTAAACAAATCTGAAGGGTGGCGGACGGAATTTTTGGGCAATTGTTTAAACAATTTTTTTAAACAAATACATAAGATTACCTTTTATTGCTCCAAAAAATATATTTTTAGGTTTTTTGGGTCATTCTAAACAAGAAAGGTATCTTGTGATTTTTCTCAAAAATTGACAGTTTTCGAGTTATAGGCGATTTAAAATCTAAAAAATGCGAAAATACGCCTTTTCGAGGCTTAAAAACTCTATTTAAATTAGTATTTTTAAGGGTGTCAATAACTTGGATTAAAGTTTAAACATTCCTTTTCAAGATTCCGAAGAGTGATCGGGTCTAACTTCAATTTAGACCGTAGTTTTTTAATTGTTATTTATACATTTCCATCCGATTTTTTGGCCAGTGCGGCGCGCTCTATTTCAAAAATATCCTAGTTTCCCCTGAAAAATATTTTTTCTACATTATTTGGGACATTCTAAATAAAATAAGATTCTTAACATTTTTCTCAAAAGTTACTAGTTTTAAAGTTATAAGCGATTTAAAATGCGAAAATGTGTTTTTTTTTGGAGAAAAATAGGAGATTTTTGAAAATGGTGCGTGCCGCACCGTCAAGGAAACCGGATGGACACGCATAATTAACAATTAAAAAACTACGGTTTAAATTGAAGTTACACCCTATCACTCTTCGGAATCTTGAAAAGGAATGTTTAAACTTTAATCCAAGTTATTGGCACCCTTAAAAATACTAATTTAAAAATGAGTTTTTCAGCCTCGAAAATGCGTATTTTCGCATTTTTTAGATTTTAAATCGCCTATAACTCGAAAACTGTCAATTTTTGAGAAAAATCTCAAGATACCTTTATTGTTTAGAATGACCCAAAAAACCTAAAGAAATATTCTTCGGGTCAAAAAAGGTTATATTTTGTATTTGTGTAAAAATATTGTTTAAACAATTTCTGCCCAAAAATTCCGTCCGGCACCCTTCAGATTTGTTTAAAGGGGACATTTTTGAATATTAATCCGCAGAGTAAGCGAATTAGAAATGTTTTTCAGACGGGAGCGGTCTCACCACATGGACTGATAAGATATATATGTACATTACATCATCATCAATCAATCCGGATCTATCCACTGCTGGATATAGGTCTCCGTCAGTAGTCTCCATGTATTCCAGTTTTGTGCTGTTTGCATCCAATTTTTGTCGAACCGTTTTATGTCATCAGACATCTTGTTGGCGGACGACCTCTGCTCCGATATTATGATTCATGTCTTGGTCTCCAGTGTATTATTCGCTGTGTCCATCTGTTATCCGACATTCCAGCTACGTGCCCCGCCCAGTTCCACTTAGGGTCAAAATTCTTTCTATGTACATTACAATATACAGATAATCACTAAAATCGTCTTACTCAGGATTCAGTATTAAATAGGTTTAACTGTATACAGGGTGAGGCAGATAAATGGCCTATTAGAAATATCTCGAGAACTAAAGGTAACAGACTCATGAAAATTGGCACAAAGGGGTTTTGAAGAGTGATCTATTTAATGAAAATATTCTTATCTATTTGCTACTTCCGGTTATACCGGAAGTTGCCTATAACTTCGTTTTTTTTAATGGGACACCCTATATATTTTTACATTTTTGGATTCTACTCGAAGTCTTATTTCTTAACATATGAAGTTTTGTATTGTTATACAGGGTAGTTTAAAAGATAATTACGTTCTTTTATTAATTTCGTAGCAATTTTCACACCCTGTAGAATTATAGTAGTTTGACATCAAAAACTTTATTTATGTTCAAATGATTTTTAATATAGTCTACTATTGTCATAAATTATTAGTATAGCTAATTGTTGAATTTTAGTATACAGGGTTGGTCGAAACTCGGAATGAGTATTTTCTGAGTTTTCTTAAATGGAACACCCTGTATTTTAGTATTGTATTGAAATGATATTTTATTGTACTTTTTTATTTCTTAAGCATTCCCTATACCTAACTGCTTTAATTTGTGCTTAATTGTTAACCGCACCAAGAATCTTAACTACGTAAGTATTTTGATAGCTCAACCATTATTGGGAATTTTAACGATCAGTCTAGATAAATATGTATTTATTTCCGAAAAATTATTTGTGACTGAATATTTTCAAGGCCAACCTAATAAAATTTCACGTATTTTTTGTTGCAATTAATGCTTGGCTTGAATCACCAATAACTCACAAATTAAAGCAGTTAGGTATAGGGAATGCTTATAAAATGAAAAAGTACCATAAAATATTATTTCATTACAATACTAAAATACAGGGTGTTCCATTTAAGAAAACTCAGAAAATATTCATTCCGTGCTTTGACCAACCCTGTATACTAAAATTCAATATATAGCTATACTAATAATGTTTAACAATAGTAGACTATATTGAAAATCATATGAACGTAAATAGAGTTTTTGATGTCAAAGTATTATAATTCTACAGGGTGTGAGATCCGCTACGAAATTAATAAAAACACGTAATTATCTTTTAAAGTACCCTGTATAATAATATAAAACCTCACATATTTAGAAGGGAGACATTCAGGAAAATCCAAAAATGTAAAAATATACAGGGTGTCCCATTTAAAAAAACGAAGTTATGAGCAACTTCCGGTATAACTGGAAGTAGAAAATAGATGAAAATATTTTCATTAAATAGATCACTCTTCAAAACCTCCTCGTTCCAATTTTCATGATTCTGTTGCCTTTAGTTCTCGAGATATTTCTAATAGGCCCTTTATCTGCCTCACCCTATATACTCATACTATATATATATTTATGTTGTGTTATCCTTTTCTGTTAACTCTTTGTGTGAAATTTGTACACTTTGTATTTTTTTGTAGTTACTTGAGAGTAAATGACGGAGGAACCAATTCCTTAGACCTATCTACCGATCAAATGCTGACTACTCTGATCTGCCGATCAAATGCTTTAACAACTGAATATGTTCATAATCAATATTGCTGATAAAACTTTCTCAAGCTAATTTGTTTTAGAGATGCATCAACACTTGAAGAATTAAATGCATAAAAACTGAAGATACCCAGCAGCAGATGTTGTTTTTCTAGTATTTCTTACTACCAAAACATATCCAGAGTTATTACTAAATAGTCGATTAGTAAAAATATCAGATCATGCTAATATAAGAGTTTCTAATTATAAATTGGAAAATAAAGATTAATTTTGTTCCGTTTCAACTCTTTTGATTTTATGTATTAATAATTAATGTACCTATTTTGGTTAAGATGTTGAATAGGTAAGTTCTATAGGTAAGTTTTATAAAACCGTCCAAAGACATAGTTTTCAGAAATCTGAATAAATGCTAAAGAACCTTTTGAACTTCTTCTTCTTTGCCGTCTCCTAATCGGAGGTTGGATATCATCATCACTATCTTTACTCTATCTACCGCTGCACTGAAGAGTTCTATCAAACTGCATTTAAACCAGTCGATTAAATTCTTCAACCATGACACTCTCCTTCTTCCTATACCTACTCCTTCCGTTTCTTATCTTTACCTGCTTTATCAGTTTCAGCATTTCATATCGCTGTCCCCTCATTACGGGTCCCAGATATTGTAACTTTCTTATTTTTATTGTGTTGATTATTGCGCATTCTTTACCCATTTCTCGCAATACTTCCGTGTTCGTTTTCTTCTGTGTCCATGCTATTCTAAGCACCCTTCTATAACACCACATTCCAAATGACTAGCTTATTTATGTGTTCTTGCTTCAATGTCCAGCTTTCAAGTCCATATTGCAGTATCGAGAACACGTATAATCTCAAAGCTCTTACTCTCAGTTCTAAGCTAAGGTCTTTGTTGCAGAGAATTGTTTTCATTTTTACAAACGCATTTCTTGCTATTTCTATCTTGGTCCTTATTTCTGTTGTTTGATCATTTTTCTCTGAAAGCCAGGTTCCTAGGTAGGTATTTGTATTTATCAACTCTTTCTATCGGTACATTTCCCAAATGTATGCTTGTTTGTGTTTGTTTTCTTAGTTATTATCATGTATTTGGTCTTTTTTATATTCATTTTTAGTCCATACTCTTCACAGAAATTGTTTGTTTTGTTCCTTCACTTTGAGACAGTAATGCTTCTTCAAAAATGGCTTCACTATATGCAGTAAAGAGTACTGGAGACCACTGGCGAAGCGTCCATGTAACCACGGTTACCATTGGTAACAGTTAAAAATCTTGCAAATACATATTTTATGACGATGAATAATTCTATTTACCAATATTTTTACCCATAGAAATATATTATTATATTATGTGCTAATAGTACCTAACTCAGTAAATAGCCAACTACTCGTAGACACGAAAATATTGGCGAGTTTATGCGACTCAGTTGCACTTTATTATACATACTCGGTACAATGGTTATATACCCATGCTGGCGCTCGGGATCGGCTAGTGACTGAAAATTTTGAAGAAGTGACGGCATAAGCGCGCTATGTATCAGTAGCGCTGTTACCAGATTTAAAATTGGTGACAGTACCTATAAAAAGTGTGCGTGCAGTTAACCATGGATGAGTGTCGCTACTTAATCGATCAACTACTTGAAAAGTAATTCTCCTTGTATAATTTTGAAGAAAAAAATGAGATTAAAAATGAAAGACCTATTTTAAACAATTTAAAAAAGGAATCAGCAAAAGTAGTTCGATATTTTAAATTTAGCTGGTACAGTGAAAATCCTTGGTTATATTATGGTTGCAAGAAAAATATACTGTATTGTTGGCCATGTCTTCTGGTTTCTACAGAAAAATGGGTGGACCAGGTTCACAATTTAAATAGTGTTAGATTTTTAAAAAGGAGACATGAAATTTCTCCGTTACCTACATGTAAGATGTATACCCAATTTGATTCAGTTTGGCAAAACAAAAATCAAAAGTTCTCTTAACCAAGCTTTAAAGCAAATATTGCTAAACATAATGAGTTTGTTAAAAAAAATAGATAGGTATATCCTTAGCACACTTATAATAGATACTGTATGTTTTTGGGCCAAACAAGAACTAGCGTTTCGTGGTCATTTTGAGTGCGACGACTCTGACAATCGAGGCAATTACAGGGAATTGTTAACATTAATTGCCCAAAAAGATCAAAAATTTTGTCAACATCTAGAAACATCTGTTTTTTTCGAGAGTTTCAAGTGATATACAAAATGATATTATTGAAGCTACACTCACCGGCACAAAATTCCGCCACCCAAAATTTTTGATTACGTTTGACAATTTATAACTTTATTATTTGTGCTCCGATTTTCAAGATTCTTGCACCAGTTTGTAGGTACAGTGGAACCTCGATAAGTCGGATTAATCGGGACCGCGGCAGATCCGGGTTATCGAATATCCGGGTTAGCCGGAGAATAGGGTAAACATTAATAAAATAAATATAAATAATAAACAAATACTCATTATAATTGCAAAAACATGAAATACATATGCACAGTACATCTGAATCACGTACAGTTGTATACGGTATTGTTTATTTCATGGTAAAAAAACTCAGTCAAAGTTAAAATTGTTTGCTTTGTCCGATGAAAACCGGTCCGGGTTAGCCGGACTTCCGGGTTATCGGAGGCCGACTTATCGGGGTTCCACTGTACATGTATTCATATTGTTTGATATTATTCCGGTAACAAAAAATTTTGCTTGCATGTCATTGTACAGGGGTGAAAGGAAGCGTTGTATTTTCTCCTAATTTTAAAAAATTTTGTGGAAAAATGGAATAGGTAGCTGATTTTGTTTCATAGTCCTGTCATATTTTCCCGGAGGCATCACCAACATTTTGTTTTTTGAATTATCCGAATATCTTTTTTCTTGTAAGAGCTGTACCATTTTTTGTAAATAAAAACACTGATTGACTCATACAACTGAGGTTGGATTGATAAGATTAGAATGGCCCGCATGCAGCCCAGATCTCAATCATATTGAGCATTTATGGGATGAATAAAAAATTGCCGTCATCCTAGGCCTCCAGAAAATTTGGTAGAGTTATGGCCTGGTAGAGGAATATCGGGCTATTCCCCAGGCAAGGAAAACACATATTTATTAGATGCTAAACAGATTGCGAGCAGTCGTTGCTGCAAGAGGTGGACATAACCGCTATTGAATTGTTTTGTTGTTAAATTTGTTTTGTTTTGTTAATTTTAGTGCGTTTGACATTTTTAATTAAATAAACCTTCAAAGCAGTGTTTTTAATTACAGCTCTTACAAGAAAAGAGATATTCAGATAATTCAAAAAACAAGACCTTTTTGATACCTCCAGGATAATACAAAAGGAGTATGAAACAAAATCAGCCCTCCAATTTTTCCACAGAATTTTTTAAAGTTGAGAGAAAAAACAACGCTTACATTCACCCCCATATAATGCCATCTAAGCAAAAATTTTTTGTTACCGGAATAATAGCAATTGACATCAATACATGTACCTACAAACTCGTCCAAGAATCTTGAAAATCGAAGTACAAATAATAAAGTTATAGATTGTCAAACTTAATCAAAAATTTTGGGTGGCGGAATTTTGTGCCGGTGAGTGTATATATACATTTAGCCATATCTTCATTTTTTTAAATAAGATTTTTTGCATCTGGTTTTGGTAACACTTCAGAAAAAGTCACGCGTCGCCACTGCTGGAGACATAATATATCCCTGCCTAACTTCTCTCCTGGTTTTAATTTCTGGACTGGGTTCGTTATCTATTACAATTTGTGCTCTTTGATTCCAGTAAAGGTTTGTTATTATTCGTAGGTGCCTTTTGTCTATGTTTTTTGTCTTTAGAATTTGGACTAATTTTTCATGTCTTACTTTGTCAAATGCTTTCTCAAAATCAACGTAACAAACATGCACATCCACATTCATGTCCAAGCATTTTTGAGCTAACACATTAAAAGTAAATTAGCGCCTCTCTGGTTCCTAGTCCGTTTCTGAACAAAAACTGACTTATTTATACGACTATGTATTTTCAAGATTTGAAATTGTGATCATTTGAGAATGTGACTTATTAATGATATTGTTCTGTATTCACTGCAATCTTTAGCGTTTGTATTTTTAGGGATAGCACAAAAGGTGGAGAGTAACCATTGTTTTGGCATGGTTCCTGCTTTATACACTGTGTTAAACAAGTCTATGATAATGTCTAAGGTTTCATCATTTATGCAATGCATTTTAAGCTTTCTACTGGGATTTGATCTAGACCTGTTTTACCATTTTTGCTGTTTTTTAATGCAGATTTAATTTCTTCTTTTAATATCTTTAAAACCATATCATCTTCTACTTCGACTCCCATCTACTCGGTTCTATTGCCTTTGAAAAATTCATTTATGTATTCTGTCCATCTCTTTAATTTTTCGTTAGTACTCAACACAAGTTTCCCATTTGTATCTTTTAGTATTCCCGCTTTTTTTCTGTTCTGAGTTAATTCCTTAATTTTTTTATGTGTGTTAAAACTATCTTTTGAACAACCAATAATAAAAGAAAAAGTTAAGTAACTTACAACTTTATACTTTATATTTAATCTAGCCTCCAATGTCCACTGCTGAACATAGGCCTCTCGCATGCTTTTCCTCTTCGGTTTTCCGCCATCTTTATCCAATTTTTCCATCCATCAATTTTGTCGTAGCTGTCGTTTTTCTGCAATTTTTTGTTTAATTGTGAGACACATTGTTTTCTTTTGGGGTGACACGTAGTCAGAAGTTGCATGCCAAGCATTAATAATGTTTTAGTTAAGACTCACTGCAGTTGATTATACACTAAGCACCAAAATTAACGCACCACAATAAAAACCTGTTGTCCGATTTGAGCGATTTTTTTAGTATATTATAGCTTTGTTGTTCAAGAATATCCATGTAATAATATTGTTGCTAAACAGATAAGTGTCTTTGTATACGGGGTGTAACAATGATAGTGTGTTTTTTCCTCAAAGTTTGGAACACCCTGTGGAATATTCTAGCGTATATAAAATATTGAAATTAAAACTCCACTGTAGCCTTAGGCTTTCTTAACATTTTGCTTTTTGACTCATTCGCTTATGTTGGATAATAAAAAAGTTAGGTAGGTACTTTAACAACTAGAAATGTTATTCATTAATACAGGATGTTTCTAAATAAGTGCGACAAACTTTAAGGGGTAATTGTGCATGAAAAAATAATGACAGTTTGCTTTATAAACATATGTCTGCAAATGCTTTGTTTCCGAGATACGGGATGTTGAATTTTTTCTTACAAACTGACGATTTATTTATTGCTCTAAAACTGGTTGAGATAATGCATATGAAATTTGGTAGGTTTTAAGAGATAGTTATTGTGCATTTTTTGACATACAACTAAGAATTTGATATTCACCATTGGCGTGTATACGGGTATAAACATTTTAGATACATCCCGTACGCACGCCAATGGTGAATATAAAATTCTTAAATGTATGTCAAAAATGGGCAATAACTGCCTCTTAAAAACTACTAAATTTCATTTGCATATCTCAACCGGTTTTAGAGCAATAAATAAATCGTCAGTTTGTAAGAAAAAATTCAACATCCCTTATCTCGGAAACAAAGCATTTGCGGACATATTTATAAAGCCAACGGTCATTATTTTTTCATGCAAAATTATTCCTTAAAGTTTGTCGCACTTATTTAGAAACACCCTGTATTTATAAATAACATTGCTAGTTGTTAAAGTACCTAACTTTTTTATTACCCCACATAAGCGAATAAATCAAAAAGCAAAATGTTAAGAAAGCCTAAGACTACAGTTAAGTTTTAATTTCAATATTTTTTATACGCTAGAATTTTCCACAGGGTGTTCCAAACTTTGAGGAAAAAACACTATCATTGTTACACCCGGTATACAATGACACTTACCTCTTTAGCAATAATATTACTACGTCGATATTCTTGAAGAACAAAGCTATATTATACTAAAAAAATCACTCAAATCGCACAACAGGTTTAGGAAGTATGAGTCATCAAAAATGTCCCATTTTTAAGATGGTGCGTTAATTTTGGTGTTTAGTGTATTTGAAGGTCATTTTTAGGGCTGGATTTAGCGATCAGCCTCTCTAGTTCTTCTCTAAATTGGGAAGAATTAGTGGGTTACTGTTCAGTGAAAATTGTTACTAATATCGGTGAGTTTTCTGATGATAAGTCGAAACATGATTCAGATTTACATTTTTTGGTATCGATGCCTTTCGTGATGCAGAAGTCTATGGCTTCATGCATTTTGTTTTTATTAGACGACCAGTAGGTACGTTCACCAGTACAGATTTGTTTTATACTTCATTTCACGTTAAAAACGGAACGTTTGACTTATGCAGATCAGTGTTGCCAAAACTGTTAGGCACGCGTTGCTACTAGACTGCCGATATATGATTCATTCTAAACATACGGCATGGCATAGGCGCCCTTCTATCGCCCATAAGAAATACGTAGCTCTATCAACGCAACGTTCCGTTCTTAACGTGAAACGCTTTGTAGATTTTCTTCCATCGCTTTAATTCCCTGTATTTTGGTAGTCTAGAGTTCTAGAGCCTAACATTAGCCCGATAAAAGAACAATCTGACCCAAAAAAAATAAAGGAGGGATGAAAATTTGGGAATAGGTAGTTGAAATTGTCTATTATTATACCGGGTGTCCACTTATATTTCCCCCCATTTTAACTGCCTATAACTTCTAAACGGCTCAAGATAGAAATATGCGGTTTTCCCTGAAATGTTTTATTTTAGTAAAAGTTTTGTCTGAATGGACTGAATTTTTTATATCGCTTTCAAATACGAAAAGAAAAATGGCGGATTTTTGAAAAAAACGTTGTTGACTTTTTTTCATGGAACACCCAGTATATTTTTTTTGTAAATTGAAAGAAAGGTCATTCACCTATCCAGCGATATAAAGTTTTTCAAAATCGGTTATCAAATCACCGAGTAATTAATTTTTAATTCCGTAATTAATTTTCGTGCAACGTGGATATCACATACCTAAATAACATAACTAAGCAAATTGATATTATGTTATGTGATTTCCACATTGCATCTCTCATTTTAAAAATTAATTGCTCAGTCATTTGACCACCGATTTTTAAAAAAATTATCTAGTTGGATAGGGAAATGACCCTTTTTTCAAGTTTTTTAGGTAAATGACCATTTTTTATGTCGCTTTTAAATAAAAATGGCGGATTTTTGGAACAAAACGTTGTTGACTTTTTTTATTGAAACACCCAATATATTCTTTGTAGCTTGAAAAAACGGTCATTTACCTATCCAGCGATATTAAATTTTTTAAAACCGGTTGTCAAATGACTGAGCAAATAATTTTTAAAATGAAAGATGCAATGTGGAAATCACATAACATAATATCATTTTGCTTAGTTATGTTATTTAGGTATGTGATATCCACGTTGCACCGCTCATTTTAAAAATTAATTACTCAGTGATTTGACAACCGATTTTGAAAAACTTTATATCGCTGGATAGGTGAATGACCTTTCTTTCAATTTACAAAAAAATATACTGGGTGTTCCATTAAAAAAAAGTCAACGTTTTTTTCAAAATTCCGCCATTTTTATTTTCGTATTTGAAAGCGATATAAAAAATACAATCCATTCAGACAAAACTTTTACTAAAATACAACATTTCATCGAAAACCGCATATTTCTATGTTAAGCCGTTTAGAAGTTATAGGCAGTTAAAATGGGGGGAAATATAAGTGGACACCCGGTATAAGAAAAAGTTTACAATTTTACACCCCCTCCATTTTACAATAATGGAGGGGAATACCCCCCCCCCCGCGAGTTTGAAAAATATACAATCAAAATAAGCCCGGAATTGGATAAAATGACTAATTCTAAGCAACTTCTGTTCTATAGAGTTTTTCCCCATGTCAATACTTTTCGAGTTATTTGCAAGTGAATATATTCATTTTTAACAGAAAAAAACATGTTTTTGGACGGTTTTTCGGAGATAACTCAAAAAGTAAGTATTTGAGCGAAAAAATATTCTTAGCAAAATATAGCTTATAAAAAAACTGAAAAAAATGGTGTATGCTGGAGGTCTGTAGACCCAGCAGAAGCAGAGTTATAGCTAATGAAAAGTAGGTTCTTCTTCATCAAATTCCAAATCGAATATTTCAATGTGAAATAACCCAAAAACGGAGCACTTTTCGGGGAAAATTCATTTCAACTTTTTTAAAGTGCTTTAAAAACACTTTATTTTTGTTTAAAAAAAAAAACGTGTAACGTTAAAAATAAGTGAGTTACGCTCAAAATATTGTTGGTCCCTTTTATTTTCTGGTAAAAAAATCGCGAAAATTACCCCCTAATTAGCATCACAAATAAAATTTATCATTACCACTTCACAAGTTACTTTGCTTATGTATTATTTATATGATCTGTAAGTTTCATCGGTTCAAAGTGCTTATTTTTGAAAAAGCTGTATTTAAAATGACTTGGACAAGTAACTAATCACGAGTTTAGGCAAATTTTGAACAGCCATAGCAAAACCAATTTTTGTCTAACAAGAAAACAAAAATATTCAGAAAAGCAAAACGTACATTTTATTACTCTTTAAGATTTTTGGTATTACTAATAATTTTTAAGTTAATTCCATGAACAATTCCATTTTTTTTTACTTATAGAGAATATAAACATTACATAAGTAAAGTAACTTGTGAAGCGGTAACGATTAATTTTATTTGGGCGGCTAATTAGGGGGTGATTTTCGCGATTTTTGTACCAAAAAATAAAAGGGACCAACAATATTTTGAGCGTAACTCACTTATTTTTAATGTTAGATTAAAAAAAAAATAAAAAATAAACCTTTTTTAAACACTTTAAAAAAGTTGTAATAAATTTTCCCCGAAAAGTGCTCTGTTTTATGGTTATTTCACATTGAAATATTCGATTTGGAATTTGACGAAGAAGAACCTACATTCCATTAGCTACAACTCTGCTTGTACTGGGTCTGCAGACCTCAAGCGTACACCATTTTTTTTTCAATTTTTTATAAGCTATATTTTTACTAAGAATATTTTTTTCGCTAGAATACTCACTTTTTAAGTTATCTGCGAAAAACCGTCCAAAAACATGTTTTTTTTTTGTTAAAAATGAACATATTCATTCGCAAATAACTCGAAAAGTATTGACTTAGTGAAAAAACTCTATAGAACAAAAGTTGCTTAGAATTATTCATTTTATCCAATTTCGGGCCTAGTTTGAACGTATATTTTTTCACTCCCGAGAAAATATTTTTCACCCCGTATTTCCCAATTTTTGTAAAATAGGGGGTATGTAGAATTGTAAACTTTTTCTTATATAATAATAGACAATTTCAACTACCTATTCTCAAATTGTCATCCTTCCTTTATTTTTTTTTTGAGGTTTTCGTAAAATTTTGTGTTCCCTAATCAGGCTACATCGACTGTTTTGAATTATAATCTCCATCAGCAATGAGATTGTTTCCTCTAGAGTATTAAAATATTCCTGGAATTGTTCTTTTTTGTTATTATGTTTATATGGGCAGTATATGTTATTGGTCCATGTTCTTTCTCAATTGTTAGGTTGGTTGCTTTGTATAATCTGCATGTAGTGTTTTTCTATGAAGTGTGTCTCAGAGATCATTATTATATCAATATTTTAATCATATATGAATGTTTTGAATTCTTTGTCTTGCTGGCGAAGGCTATTAGCATTCCAAATGACATTTTATATACTGACAAAACTGAAGGATCGATAAAAAAAATTCAATCATGTAATTTGACGGGCTTATAAGACCAGGGCGGATCTGTGAAAATACCTCTATCTTTGGATGTAAGAGGTGGCATTCGGATTTTTGCTGATAAAGTTAGGTGACAACTTTAATAATTATAATTGACTTATGCTCATTCTCAAATATGCCCGGCACATTAATAAAAAAATATTGGAATATTTAAAAATTTCGAAAAACATCGATTTTTTTCTGCTTTCTTTGCTTATAACTTTAAAACGATTCATTTTGGAACAAAGTTGTATGGAAATAAAATAAAGATAATTAAATTTTGTATAATATACCAATGGTTAAAAATGTCTTAAATTATTACCCTTTCTGCAAAATAGCAATAAATACAAAATAAGTGAGCAAAATAGGCCTGTTTTTACTCAATGTTTTTCAACCACTTTGGTTGCACTTCGTAATTCGCTTAGAGAATGCTTATAACATACTTAAACCTTCCACCATGTCTCAATAAAATCGACCTAATAGATTTGCATAATAAATTTTCAATCTTAGAACCTTCGTAATTCGCTTAGAGAATGCTTACAACATACAAACCTTCCACAATATCTTAATAAAATCGACCTAATAAATTTTGCATAATAAATTTTTAATCTATTTTTTTTTTAAATAGTTCATTATAAAAATGCCACAAGGAAATAGCTTCAGAACAACATTAAGAAACCGGTATGGGCCTAGCGTTTGTCAAAATTTTAGGAGATTGGAAACCTTGTACGAGAAACTGGCACACTGTCAAAATTCAATGTAGAACCTTATACCAAATTAACGAAGAATCCAACGAAGACACTGGAAAACAAAATCAATAGAACTCTATTCAAATTTAAAAATGATCTAACGTACTATCAAAGAAAATTAATGACACCTCATTACAGTAAGACACCACATTTTATGGAGTACCGGAAATTCATAAAGCGAATATTCCACTTAGACCCATTTGTAGTACCATCAATTCTCCTTGTAGTGAACTTCCAAAATTGTTATTAAATATTATAAAACCATTTGTAAATAATAATGACACATTTATAAAAAATACACAACATTTTTTAAACAAATTATCAAATATTGAATTTAATCCAAACAATGTTTTAGTAAGTTTCGACATAAACAGTTTATTTACAAATGTGCCATTAGATAAAACTTTAAACATAATCAAAACGAAATTAGAGAATGATAATACATTGACAACTAGGACAAAACTAAATGTATCAGCTATAATGGAGTTATTGACATTATGTACTAATAATACCTATTTTCAACTAAATAATGAATTCTATATAAACAAAATTTTGGTCTAGCAATGGGCTCTTCTTTATCTCCATTATTGGCTAATATATTTATGGAGGATTTCGAAACTAATATCATTTCTAAACAAAATTTAAAACCCAGTATGGTGGAGATATTATGTAGATGATGTGTTTTCAATATGGCCTCATAGATCAGAATTATTGGATACATTCCTAAATATTATAAACGATCAAGAAGAGACAATAAAATTTACAATGGAAAAGGAATGTAATAACACTCTACCTTTCTTCGATGTTTTAGTCTCAAAGAACGATACTGGATATGAGACTCAAGTGTATAAGAAACCAACACACACTAACATATATCTCAATTACAAATCAAATCACAACATCCACGTTAAAAAGGGTATCATTAAATCCTTATATGAGAGAGCCAAAATTACTTGTTCTAAAGAAAATTCATTTTTAGAAGAAAAACATTTATTAACATCTGTTTTATTCAAAAATGATTATCCTTTATCGTTTATAAATAAGGAATTGTCAAGATTGGATCGAATGGAACAGAACAACGTAGAACGGGATCCTATAACATCCACAAGAAATAATACGAGGAAAATATCAATACCATATATAAAAGGACTATCCGAGAAACTTAAAACAATAGGAAATAAATTCAACATTTCAACAACATTCAAAACAACAAACACATTGAGATCTATTCTATCTAAAACTAAACCTAACAATGAACAAGAAATAAGAAAGAACTGTGTTTATAAAATACCTTGTGAATGCGAACAATTTTATTTAGGTGAAACATCCAAGACCATTAGACGTTAGAATAAGTGAACATCAGTCTTATATTAAAAATAGAGAATTTGATAGATCTCAAATATGTCAACACGCATGGGATAATGAACATAGAGTTCAGTGGAGAGATTGGAGTATAGTCCTGAAAGAAACAGATAGTAAAAAGAGAAAAATCAAAGAAGCGGCTCTAATTATGTTAAATGAAAACAATTGTGTCGCAAATTCCTCGGTAGAATGCAGTATGATGTGGTTGCCCATACTAAAACAGGAAGTCAATAGAAAGAAAATACCACGATTAGTAGTAAATCATTAACATATCGAGTTAGTACATATTTCAGTTTTATTTATATAATATCTATGTATTATTAATATTATTTATAATTTAAAATAGCATACATACATTAAAGTCAGAATTTGGTATTAGTTTTGAGAGTAAACTAAATGTAAGCCCAAATACTTACGATGTCGGGATAGTATCACGAGGTTTTTTCCTGGTTATCCCTCGTGATTTACTATGGAATCTCTAGCGCGAGAATTTTACTGCCATCGTTGCATTTGTTGTCTTTTTAAAGACAGATTTGTGATTTTTTTGTGGCGAATATTCTTGAGTTGGGGTTGATTTCATGTAATCGAATGAACTATCTTTTAGTAAAGTCTTCCCAGGAACGCAACTCATCAATATTGGCAATATCATTTTAAAGTCTTCTACTTTAAAATGTATAATATATGCTTGAATTGCCGATATAAATCGAGTCAGATTAAATAAATTATTAGAAGAATTTTTTACTAAGCAACAACATTTTTGTTTATTTAGTATTATTTTGTATTTTGACAACGACACCCGACTTGGGCGTCGAAACGTTAATAAATTCATTTTTTTTGGTAAAATTGTGGCTTATTTCCCATTTAAAATAGTTCATTATAAAAATGCCACAAGGAAATAGCTTCAGAACAACATTAATTTTTTTTGTTTCAATTTTTTTAAAAACGTTCTGAACACAAAAAGTGGGCCATTTAGAAGTTTGCTAATTTTTTTACATATAAACAAGCGCTCTGCCTATCTAATAAACGTTACAGAATTAAAATCGGATGATTTAAGCAGCCTCAGCAATGTTTTAAAGTTGTAAACAATTGTTTGACTTATAAACCAATAGAATATCTCCAATATATAACCAATAGAATATTATATTAAATTAAATTCACAAAACGAAACTAGAAAATACTCGGCACGACGCTTATTTTAAAAGTAAAAAAGTTGAATTGTGAGGACTAGTTCCTGAGATACAGCCGGTTAAAATAAGCGTATTACCGAGTATTTTCTTGTTCCGTTTTGTAAATTTAATTTAATATAATAGTAACGGAGCTATTCAATTTGTTGATAAGCCAAAAAGTTGTTAAACTTTAAAACATTGCTAAGGCTAATTAGATAATCCGATTTTAATTCTGTAAAGTTTATTAGATAGGTAGAGTGCCTGTTTACTTGCAAAAAAATTAACTAACTTCTAAATTGTCTACTTTTTGTTCGGAAAGTTTTTAAAAAATTTGAACTTTGTGTTTGAAAAACATTGAATAAAAACAGGCTTATTTTGCCCCCTTATTTGTATTTATTGCTATTTTGCAAAAAGGGTAATAATTCAAGACATTTTTAACTAGACGTATATTATACAAAATTCAATTAGCTTTATTTTATTTCCGTACAACATTGTTCCAAAATGAATCGTTTTAAAGTTATAAGCAAAGAAAATAGAAAAAATCGATGATTTTCGAAATTTTTAAATATTTTAATTTTTTTATTAATGTTCCGCGCATATTTGTGAAGGAGCATAAGTCAATTAAAATTACTGAAGTTGTCACCTAACTTAATCCTGCAAAAATCCGAATGCCACCTCATATCCACCTCAAAACAGGTCCGCCCTGGTCTATATAAGGAGTATATGGGCACATTGTATAATACTAAGACCAATATGTTTCATCCATTTATTTGTATCTATAAACATCGAACATTTTGATTGTAAATCGACTTCAAAATATTACAACTTTAGATTTTTACACCTAGGCATTGAAAATTCATCATTAAACAAAAATACAAAAATTGATATAAATAAAATTTCTTTTAAATATTAGGGATCAAAATTTTATTTCTATGTATAAAGTTTAAAAAAAATCAAGTACCAGAACAAACGGAAGGAGACTTTTGAACCTCATAATTTAATAAGAAAATATATCTACATCCTTTTAAGATATGTAGAAGACATATCTAGAAAACAGCTTATCTGGCAATTTACATTTAAATATATTTTTGATCTGTAGATATTATCCATCGACAGTAAACTGTTTTTGTGAATGTCTTTTAGAACAGGATGTCCCATTTTTAACAGCTTAAAAATTATAGAAAATAGTGAAAAGTAAACGCTTGACGCATTTAGTTGCGATATATTAATCTTATTACTCGTTTTCTCGTTAATATCCTTTATAGGTTGATTACTTACTATTACTTACATTATTAAAAAACTTGATATTATCATGGGTTAAGAAAGGAATTAAATAATACAAAAACAACTTAAAATGTGACTAACACACTAGTCAAAGCCTGGATTGAAGAACAAATGCCAGAAGAATGGTGTGACTCGAATTATCTGCTCATTACATAAAGGACAAGATTTATTGGAATGTAAAAATGACAGGAGCAGAGTCTACAGTTACACACAGTTTACAATATCTTCTCTACAGCATACGGTTGTTTTAGTGTATACATGGAAGTACTCCTTCGATCATACCCGATTTTAAAATTGACCAGATCTTCATGCATTGTTAATTTAGAAAAAACCGAAGAGTTCTCAGTAACATATTGATACGTTCTAAGTTGCTGTAGATTTTAAAGCAGCGTATAAAATTTGTAAAAACAAAAATTAGAAAAGATGTCGAGTTGATGACAGTTAAAGCTCTAGCATGTTTTCGTTTCAACAGTCCCGATACAACAAATAAAATATATTATAATACAGGGTGTCCCGAAAAGATTGGTCATAAATTATACCACAGATTCTGGGGTCAAAAATACAAGTTACAAATATAAGTTAATGGGGTCAAATATAAGTTACAGCCCTTTGAAGTTACAAAATGAAAATCGATTTTTTTTCACATATCGAAATAACTAATGGTTCCACAATAATAGTTTAATTGGAACGTACACAAACATTTGGGAGGTTTAAAGGAACAAAACCCCCATAAAATTTGTATGTAAATATATTAAAAAAGAAGCCGCATCTCGATAAAAACTCGCTTATGGAAAAAATACTAAGAGGCACAAAAGTTTTAAAAACGTTGTGTTTAACTAATGGTACCACAATAATGAATTAATTGGAACGTACACAAAAGTTTGGTGGGGTTTAAGGGAACAAAACCCCCATAAAATTTTTATGGGGTGCACAAATTTCTCTTTAATTTTTTTTAAGATGCTCCTCCCATGAGAATGATACATGTCCATTTTTAATAAAAAATCTCTAATAGTTTTCAATATATTGAAAAAAATCGATTTTCATTTTGTAACTTCAAAGGGCTGTAACTTTTTTTATGAGCACATTTGTACTAAGGTAAGTTAGGTTCAATCGAACTATTTTTGACCCCCAGAATGTCTGGTATAATTTATGACCAATCTTTTCGGGACACCCTGTATAGTAGTAAATCAACGCAAACTATGACATACACTGATCAAAGCGAAAACTTGTTAGTCTCAATCTCACCTACGACAGACAATTTGGGCCTCATAATAAAGGAAAAAAGTAAGAGTGTCCATTCGGAGGAATGAAGCATAATAGGTAAGGCATTCCGTAAGATTTAATTACCTAAAGAACATTTAAAAGAACTTCAGCAAAAAAAAAACAAACGGGCAATGTACAAGACGCTGACTTCATTTTTGCTAACTTTCCAGGAGTAACGTATGAATCAAAAACAAGGACTACTCTCAAATATATGCAAATATTTTATCACCTTGGAACAAAGGATCTTAAAAAGAATACTTGGTGCAATATGAGAAAAGGGATCTGGGTAATTCAATATATCTTATAGATTTATTAGAAATACAAGAAATAGCCATGGCAGGGATGTAATATCCTTCATAAAAGGAAGTCAATTTAGAGAATGAAAAGAGGCCATAACGACCTCTATAACCAATTCTTGTGGGAAGTCGAGGTAAAGGTGGAAGACAGGTGGAAGCATGGCATTGACGAGAGCGCGAGGACGATTGGCACATTATTAAACTTGTATACAGTGATGAGCGCGCTAATAACCGGCAAAATAACGCAAAAGGTGGAAAACATATTAAGTTGTGAGATAAAAAGAAATAAAACTAGTAGAGGTGGCAAATTTAGCGATAAAAACTTATAAATTTACATTCTATCTATTGTTTCCCACGTTTAAACGTGTCGGATGAGTTTGGCAACTGCCACTGTGACAGTTTTAGTTAACACACTGCTCTGATACGTCTAAAGGTGGGAAACAATAAATGTAATGTAAGTTTATAGGTTTTTATTGCTAAATGTACCAGCTCTACTAGTTTTATTTGTTTTTATCTCACAACTTAATATGTTTTCCATCTTTTGCGTTATTTGCCGGTTATTAGCGCGCTCATCACTGTATACTAGAAAGATCGATAAAAAGTAAATTAGTATTAAATAATATAAATAATTATTTAATAAAAATTGAAGAAAAATATCTTCTGTGTAAAAGGTATATTTATTTAAAACCCCAATAAAGGGCTACATTAAAAAACAGAACGTTTTCGCTCTAAAGAGAGCATCATCAGTGTTCTAAGCCTAAAATAAGTATAACTATAATTAGTGAAGACAAGAGTAAAAAATTTAAAGGTTGACCAAGATCAAAAATTAGGTTATACTCACAAGCTCTACATGCTAAGCCACCAAAAATACATGGGTTAAAACCCTTAAAATGCCCACCAAAAGTATTACATTGGCGTGTTATATATTAAACCCTGGCGATGGGTGAAATTTAAAACCCATTCACCCATCGCCAGGGTTTAATATATAACACGCCAATGTAAGACTTTTGGTCGGCATTTTAAGGGTTTTAACCCATGTATTTTTGGTGGCTTAGCATGTAGAGCTTGTGAGTATAACCTAATTTTTGATCTTGGTCAATCTTTAAATTATTTACTCTTTTACTTTTTTTTTTTGAAAAATGGCTTTGGCTGAGCCAATTAGCCAGACTTGTTTGTGTTTTTTACTCTTGTCTTCACTAATTATGGTTATACTTATTTTAGGCTTAGAATACTGATAATGCTCTCTTTAGAGCGAAAACGTTCTGTTTTTTAATGTAGCCCTTTATTGGGGTTTTAAATAAATATACATTTTACACAGAAGATCTTTTTCTTCAATTTTTGTAATTAATGGTATACAGCCAGCTACAGGAAATTTTTCCTCATGGATTTTAATACTCATTTGGGCCAAGATTGTGTATTATATAAATAATTGTTTTGTAGCTTGAAATGTAAAGTGTCATGGTCCTTGAAGACACGCTTCTGCTTGTGTAGGTAATTTGTGCGATTGCAAGAATACACTATTGCATTCTTTTTTTGGTTTTTAGAAAAACCATTGTTTTGATAACGTTTCGGCAAGGTCACACTTCGATTGTCAAGTCGGATTAGTTTTGCTTCTTCCTGATATTCGGGGAGAGAAACAACGTGGTCGTAATATGTTAGTCTAGAAACATAGTGGACCATCGCACCTCGCCAGGCACATTGCTACGACCATCGCATCCTGAAAAACAAATTATTTTGTTCTACAAAACGTAGTGAGGTGCGATGCTAAACTATGTTCATCATCATCATCATCATCACACAGCCAAATTTGTCCACTGTCGGACATAGGCCTCCTCAAGATGTCTCCACCCTTCTCTGTCCTGGGCAGCTGCAATCCAGTTTGTCGCTATTCTCTTGATATCGTCGGTCCATCTGGTAGGTGGTCTTCCACGACTTCGTTTGTCCGCCCTTGGCCGCCACTCTAAGATCTTCCTTGTCCATCTGTTGTCTCTCTGTCTTGCGACGTGTCCACTATGTTCACTGCTACTTAAATGTATTAGATTGTTTCTTCGGCGATGTGCCTGGCGAGATGCGATGTTCGACTATATTTCTACACTTACAATCCGACAAGTGAGTGCTGGCGGGTTGCGCGTAGAACAAATTGAAAAGTGGAAGGGATGCTCATTTCTATTGCTGTCGGCTAGGAGTTCACATCGTAGTGAATAATATCTACTAATGTAATTTTCAGATCCCAACTAAGTTTTTGATACGGCAACCACGCATTTGTGACACCCGCGATTAAGGTCACCCGCCAGCTCTCGCTTGTCGGATTGTACCTAAAGTCAAATATAAGCAATTTATGAATGGTTACTAAACCTTCCTATCAGTGATTTGGAATTCTGTCTGTCGCTCCATGTATAAAAGTCTTCTCCACTTATATATTTTTCTACACACTTTGGTTCTTTGATAAACTGAGAAAAACTAACTTAGTTCTGTTTTTTTCTTAAAAAAAACGTTGCACTTTCAACAAGTCCATGGTTCAAGAGTTGAACTTTTTTATAAGTCGTTTCCACCAAATTGACAACTACAAATTCTTGTAAGTTATTCTATGCACAAATTGCGCCCAATCAGTTTGGATTTGTGAACGCCGTTGGTATAGAGTCCGACATGAACAAATGATGGAAGTGCTGAAGAGGTCAGGGATTGACGGAAGAGACTTGAAAATAATAGCTAACCTGCATTATTGGAATCAATCACAGTGCTCCGAATAGATGGAGATTATACAGATCAGGTCAAAATCTTAAGAGGCTACAGTAGCGAGCAACAGGTAGCAGCAAACGCGTTCCAATATTGCTGCTCTAATTTTGAATATTTTGTCGAGATATTTGGCATACATATTCGTAATATAATAAAGAATGGCGGTACAGAGCCCAATTTTAGAAATATGTTAGTACGTGGAAATTACTCTATAACTAAATAAAATATTGAAAAAAGGAGCCTGTACCGCCATTAAGAAGAAAAAAATAATAAACTTTCTTCAAATAAACTTTTTTATCTCATGCCTAGATTTTGTGTAATCTTGGAACTACTAAAATTTTTTATTTCTAACAAGAAATCGAACATATTATAACTAAATAACTAATTAGGCAACATAGAGAAATTATCAGTGTCATTTTGACAAACCTGCGTCAGATTTTCTCTAATTTGTTCTGTCATCTTTATTGATATCAGTCCAGTGCAGTAGTGTGTTAATTTAAGAATTCGTTATAGTTGTTTCATAGGAAAATAGTGTTTATTGATAGTTATTTATTATATTTTTGTTGTTGTTGTATAAGTTGTTGGCCTGTTTGAAATAATTGATTGTTGTTAATTGTGTTTTAGTTCAGTTCTATGTAGGTAGGTAAGTATATTATCAATAGTTTAACGAAATGGGAAAAGTTAATCAAACGACAAATAAAGCGAATAATTCAAAGAAAAAGTCCATTAAAAGCCGTGCCAAAATTATGAGAATATCGAAATTGGAGCCACCACAAATTTTAACAATGTAAGTACCTATGAGAAGTAATCTACTGTTGTCATACATAAAAAAAGTGTGAAAAGTTGTTTCCCATGAAAATGAAATTCGTAATAAATCTATGTTTAGGTACAGAAATCCTGACTACAGTACAAATGCCAATTTTTTTTAGGTAGATATTCATAGTCCTGTCGCCAAGGGGGTACAACGGCCTCCTTTATTCAGATGGTCTTACCCAAGATTTTTTTATGTATCTTGACCCGTAGAACACGAATTTGTTGGGTAACAGTTGATCCGGATGTCGATAAGATTGTTATAAACAAAGAACTTGAGGAATTACATAACAGCGATTTCTCGCAAAACAAAACATTTTTTTTGTATTTTTTGGGTCATTCTAAGCCAAAACTGTTCTGACAAGTTTTTTCGTAGGATACATAGTTTTCGAGATAAACGCGGTTGAACATAAAATCGAAAAATTGCAATTTTTGAACCCGAAAAAATTTATTTTTGCTAAAGGTGATACAGTAGCGATCAACAGGTAGCAAAAACGCGTTCCAAGATTGCGGCTGTAATTTTGAATATTTTTTCGAGATATTTGGCACACGTATTCGTAATAAAATAAAGAATGGCGGTACAGGGCCCAATTTGAAAAATATATTAATATGTGGAAATTACTCTGTAATTAAATACAATATTAAAAAAACGAGCCTGTACCGCCATTAAGAAGAACAAAAAAATACAATTTCTTCAAATAAACTTTTTTATCCGATGCCTAGATCTTGTGTAATTTTGGAACTACTAAAATTTTTTATTTCATTAGTAGTTCCAAAATGACACAAAATCTAGGCATCGGATAAAAAAATTGAAGAAAGTGTATTTTTATAAAAAGTGCAGGAGCTAACAATGCCGAGGAAGATCTATCAGGCTGCATCTCACTTCCCGCCTGTCCAGCACGGTAAAATTCCAACAAAGCTTAGTTCCGAATACTCAGATTACGAGTAGAACTAATCAAAATAATAAATAATCATTCCATGAAGTACGACTTAACCTGGTAGATTTCCCTCGGCCTTCTTAGCTCCGGCAATTCGTTGGCTTGCAAATTTTAGAAGCCACAAGCCACGATTGGTTTAACCAGAAGACTAGTTCTAAGTTTTATTTTATTTTTAATATTGTTAATATTAGAAGTAAAACTTTCGTTCGTCTTTAGCAGATACCGCCACGGCATTCATGCCATCATTTCGTTGTGAACCGATAACGGTAGCCCGAATTTTAGTAGTTCAAAGAGAATGAAATATGCACCTCTGATGGGACCCTAAGAAGGGTTAAAGGATGTTCTAGAGTGCCTTTGGCGCTCTATGAACTAAATAAAATAAGACTGCTCTCGTTTCGCTTCACAATGAAATTATTATTTATTATTATTTTTTCGTACAAATACCTATGTTAACATAAAATTTTCACCCATTTGGGTTTATTTTTATAAATATTTATTTACCAATAACAAAATTGTTTTCGGTTACTTCCATTTAGCGCGCCTATGAGTTAAATTGTCAATAATATTAATCTTACATAATGTCAAAGATTACCAATGTTGCCAAAGTTTATGATACTATCTCCCGAAGTTATATTTTATTGCTACCTGTTGATCGCTACTGTTTACTCTTAAGGGGAGTGAGACAGGGATGCATAATTTCACCGCTGATATTCAATCTGTAGTCAGAACACATTTTTGAAGAGGCTCTAAAAGATATTGATGAAGGCATCTCAATAAATCGAACCAAGCTCAGTGATGTTGTTCTGAAGCTATTTCCTTGTGGTATTTTTTATAATTAACTATTTTCTATGGGAAATAAGCCACAATTTTACTAAAAAAATGAATTTATTAACGTTTCGAAGCCCAAATCGAGTTTCGTAGTCAAAATACAAAATACTTCTAAAATAAACAAAAATGTTGTTGCTAAGTAAAAAAATTCTTGTAATAATTTATTTAATCTGACTCATTTATATTGGCAATTCAGACGTATGTTATACATTTTAAAGTAGAAGACTTTAAAATGATATCGCCAATATTTATGAGTTGCGTTCCTGGGACGACTTTACTAAAAGATAGTTAATTCGATTACATGAAATCAATCCCAACTCAAGAATATCCGTCGCAAAAAAATTATAGCTTTAAAAAAATCTTTTTAAAGACAGATCACATGCTATGATTTTTTGCGACGGATATTCCTGAGTTAGGATTGATTTCATGTAATCGAATGAACTATCTTTTAGTAAAGTCGTCCCAGGAACGCAACTCATAAATATTGGCGATATCATTTTAAAGTCTTCTACTTTAAAATGTATAATATACGTCTGAATTGCCAATATAAATGAGTCAGATTAAATAAATTATTAGAAGAATTTTTTTACTTAGCAACATTTTTGTTTATTTTAGAAGTATTTTGTATTTTGACAACGAAACCCGATTTGGGCTTCGAAACGTTAATAAATTCATTTTTTTAGTAAAGCTCAGTAACCTGCGATATGCAGATAATACAATGGTGTTTTCCAATATCATAGAAGGGCTGCAAAACTTAATGAATAAAATAACTGAAACCAGTAGAACATATGGACTACATATAAACACCAGCAAAACCAAGCTAATGGTCATAACTGGAGTAAATATGTATGTGAACCAAATGAGAATTGAACGTGTCTCACAATACAACTATTTGGGAACTATAATCAATGAGTCGTGGGACAATATTCAAGAGATTAAATGTCTCATCGGAAAGGCAAAGAGTGCATTCTTGACTACGAGCTCTGTGTTCAAGATGTGCATGACATCACTCTAATAACAAAAATAAGGCTCCTTAAATGTTACGTGTACTCAGTGCTTCTATACGGAGTAGAAACGTGGACATTGAAGGCGGAAACTCTATCGAAACTTCAAGCTTTTGAGCTGTGGTTGTATAGAAGGATCCTGAAGATACCATGGACAGACAAATTCACCAATGAAGAAGTACTGCGGAGGATGAACACAACCGCAGATTTGGTCAACATCGTGAAGGGCCGTAAGCTGCAGTATTTTACAGCAGCATTTTACAAGGTAAAATTGAAGGAAAAAGGGCCCCAGGACGAAGAATATCCTGGCTCGCTAACCTGAGAGCATGGTATAGAAAGACCTCAACACAACTATTCCGTATAGCAACTAACAAAGTCATCATAGCCAGAATGATCGCCAATGTTCGGAACGGACAGGCACCCTAAGAAGAAGAACATTCTTTGAAATCTTCTCTATAATTGTAAGCTTATTGATTTACTTCTAGATTGAACCTGTAATGATTCTAATTACTAAGGATGAATTAGCAAGATCTTCTGTTTTCTTCTCCACTTTTGTGACTGACAAGCCCCCCATAAGTATCTTAGTGAAGTATCTTTTCTGAACTGGTGAATAGACCAGTTATTCAGAAGTTAGGTGGTCATCTTTTCTCCACTTTTGTGACTGACAACCCCCCCCCCCCCGCCCCTAAGTATCTTAGTGAAGTATCTTCTCTGAATTGGTGAATAGACCAGCTATTCAGAAGTTAGGTGGTCATCTTGTGGCGCATTACGTCATGTTTCGACTAAACATGTGAAGACTTAGAACTATATAAACTTCCATTCTAACATCAATGTTAATTATTTGCCGATTAACAGACGAGTACGTGAATCTGACAGGCTATTGAGAAATTCACACCGAGAATGCAGTACGGCTAAGATAGGACAATACATTTCTAATGGGGAATAAACGCACAGGGTTGCCGGTCTTCACCAGTTGTTGATTGCTCTCTCAAGAGCGTTGCACAGGAACTGTGGCAACACTGAATGCGCATTCCCATCTTAACCGTACTGCAATCCCAGTGTGAATTTCACGTTAGACAATCAGTAAATAATTATACGTTCTAAGTACTAGAAAGATACATCACACAGTGAGAATAATTCAGTATCTTCTAGCGGCGACTGGTTTCTTTATCACAAAAATGCACCAGCAAGTTCAAGAAATCTTGTGCAGCAGTATTTAGCAAAACAGAAGGCTACACAACTTCGCCAGTCTCCTTTTAGTTTCGATATAACATCCAGCGACATTTTTGTGTTTCCAAAATTGAAAATGCGGTTTTAAGTGCAACATTTCAACAATATATAAGACTAAAACATTTCTAAGTTATGAACGAAGGTAGGCTACTCTTAGAACATACTTCTTATAGGTTTTATAAGTTCCTTCATCTTAGAAATATTTTTTGAAGGTTTTCTCTCCTGAAGTGAATTTAGAGAAAATAGGATTGCGCAAGCGTAAACAAATAAATCAATTGCAAATATGTATGATTGCACGCCAAGGTGATAGAGCATGGAACTAAAGGTTTGTACACAGTTTTACATGGTACATTTACTTAAATCTCCTCCAATAAAACTCAACTTTTTCTCCAACGAAATCCGAAAACAAAAGATATAAAACAAAATTTTCCGATTTCGAAAATAATTTAGCGAAATAAATATTGCAGTAACTGTTGTTGCTTATCTTTTAAGCATTTATTAAATCTTCCTATTTTCTATAGTTTTTAAGTTACAAGAAAAATAAAAATAGAAAATCCTGAGAAAATTTCCAAACTGAATGTTTTAAGAGCTTTGCTGGTGTAACACGACAAACTAATATCGCACCTCCGCTCAAACAGTGTCAAAAGTCAAAAAGCAAAATATTGAGAAAACGCCATTTAAAATGTGTGCTAGAACTTTTCAGGGTTTAATTCAAAAACTATTATAAGTGATAAATGTGTCACTTTTATTGAGCACATACGCAGATGGTTTTGAATAAAGTAATCACATATACTGCCTTAACTCGACAAACGACGCTTTATACACATCTTAGATGGGCAAATGCTTTGCACAAGTCGATATGTGACACTGTTTATGTTCGGTGCACCGTTGATTATAATGACACTAGGGTAATCTAACGACAAATACTTGAACTATAAACGTAACATTTTTTAATAGTTTGTAGTTTTATTAAACTGTTGGTGCAATAAAACCGTTTTTATTTTTTTTTAGTTGTGACACTATTTGAGAGGAGGTGTGATACGTTTTTAACTGAAATGACGTTATTGGAACAAAATTGATTTGCCTTACAGCGATAACTAGATCAAGTTCTTAACCACATCCTTTGGAAATCTCAAATAAATACCATGACAAAGAATAATTATTATACCATCTATGAAATAAGATACAATCATTTTTATGAGCATTAAGTGTCTTTTTCGAGAATACGACCTGCATTTGCTGAATAAACTTTTTGACAAAGGGAATCATTATACGTTATTATTGGAAACAGAAAACATCGAGGGCCCACTCAAGTCTCCATTAAAAAATTAACAGACGCGACTCTTTCAAAGTTATTGGTTAATCAATCGTAAGTAACATTTTTTTATCGCTGGCCACCTCTCTCGACACAGTACACATTGGTCTCTATGGATTATTAACGTCACTAGCTCTCGTTACTACTTAGAGTATTGTAACGGTTGGCGAGGTTCCATCTGGGACCTTGCGCAGAGTTTATCTTGGATTGTTCCGCTTGTCTATGTGAGGTCGATCTATTGGACTGCACTACTTCGAATGATCCTTCGCTACGATTTCTGAAAAAATAAATACAAAAATTAAATTTGCGTCGCTAATCAAATCAGTTATAAATCAAGTTGTAGATCGAAAATATCTTCCATCTTCTCTAAACAGAGTACAGAAACTTATAGAGAGATGTGTAAGTAATCAACTTAAATGTCTAAATAAATAATCAACTGGAAGATTTACAACGATATGTACCAAGCAAAACACAAGTGACAGTTTCAGGACCTTTCTTTAACACGTTGACTGACAGTGCGTCAAATGTATAAGCAAGGGTACACGGCAATTAGACCGAAAGCAGTAGACCGAACTCATTAGACCGAAAAGCACTTTACCGAACCCTCACTAGACCGAACAGCATTAGACCGAAATGATAAATAAATTTAAAAAGTTTGCAGTAAATTATGCTAAGATTTTGTATATCTGTCTATTTGTTTATTGTATTTTTTTTGTATTATTTTATATAGACTGTGTAAATTGTACCTCTGTACACTGTACAGTATGATATGAAATAATTTCCATCCGTTAAACAAATTAGTGAAGGTAAAAATAAATTAAGGGTAGAGCGACGTTAACACCATTTTTAACATTTAGTTGTAATTACATTAGTTTTATTTGTAATTACATTAGTTTTATCTCTTTTACTGCGACAAGTAAAAAGAACTGCTTTTCGGTCTTCTGCTGTTCAGTCGAGTGAGGTTTCGGTAAAGTGCTTTTCGGTCTAATGAGTTCGATCTACTGCTTTCGGTCTAATGATTTCGGTCTCTTTACAGTAAACCATAAGCAAGTGTTGTGACACTATATGTATTTTGCAAAGTAGAATAGGGAAAATGCAACGTATATAGACGTTCTGTCCGTCAACGTGTTAAAGATGTTCCTTCGAATTGATGAAAACAGCACAATCTGATGTTCTGTTTGGTGCTTTACTCTATATGTAAACCAATTAACTAACAGTGATACTATCGCACATCGCACATACAACTATCTTGGCACAATAATTAATCACACAAACGATTACTCCAAAGAAATCTAAGTTCGAATAGAGAAAGCAAGAACAAACTTCAATAAAATGAGAAAGGTACTTTGTGCAAGAGAACTGAAATTAGACTTGAGAGTTAGGTTGGCAAGGTGTTATATTTTCTCGTTCCTGCTTTACGGGATAGAAGCATGGACACTTAACGCGTCGACTACTAAAAAGTTAAAAGCATTTGAACTGTGGGTGTATAGAATAATCCTGAAGATATCATGGACCGAGCATATAACAAACAACGAAGTCATGAGAAGAGTCAACAAAAGACTGGAAATATTGGAAACCATCAAGACACGAAAGCTGCAATATCTGGGGCATGTTATGCGTAATGAGAGATACAACATACTTCAATTGATTATACAGGGGAAAATCCAGGGCAAAAGAAGTGTAGCAAGGAGAAGCTCATGGTTGCGTAACTTGACGGAATGGTACGGATGCACATCAACCGAACTATTCAGAGCAGCAGCATCTAAGATTAGAATAGCCATGATGATTGCCAACCTCCGTCGCGGAGATGGCACGTGAAGAGAAGAAGAAGATACTATCGCGTATCTGCACCAATTCTTAAAAGAAATACCAGTGAAAAATCAGTCATGCGTTTCGTACAAAGAATACTTTGCAGTCAATTACTTTTGGTACACTTTTTTATTTGCTGCTTTAATTAGAAATGAATAGAATTATACATTTCTGCAAAAGTGCAGCCTACGCTTCGAAGGTTACTGTTCTAGAGCAAAGGTCAGCTATAGTGGCGGATACACATGGGTGTATCGCCACCCCCTTTTGCTGTCCCACAGTTAATATATCAGAATTGAAAAGAGCTGTGACTACAATAAAAAAGAAAGCTATCAACGCGCAAATAGTACCGTGTCGAAGTCATCAGCTCAACCTCGCTGTTTCACGCAGTTGCAAAGATGTACGTGTGAGAAACTCACTTGGTACCTACTATTGAAGTAGTATCGTTTTTTATAGCGTCTAGCAAGCGGTTCGCAACATTGAAGAGTCACCTAAAACACTCCCTGCAGTCAAATTGTCAAACAGGATCGGTTGAGCGACATGATGATGTTATTAAATTTGCAGCTAATCTAGAAACCGTTTGCAAAGTTCTTAAAGAAATACAGTGTTGGAAGGATAGAACAACGGCTGCCAAAGCCAATCTTCTCCTTCGAGCTCTCTGTAATTGTGAGTTTATTATTACGCTGTTTACACTGAGTGACATTATGAGCATATATCCAGTCAGCAAAATCTTACAAGACCCTAGCTTGGACATCGCGATGGCAAAAGCAAAATTAGATTCGACGCTCAAGGTATACGACGGCACGAGAATTAGTGCTAATAGCCACTTCACTCGTATTGCTGAAGAGGCGAAAGCAGTTATGAAAGAGTTGACGTGGAGATAAAATTGTAACTCGTCTTACAGGCAGACAAAGACAAAGGGAAAACTGCGATCATAATGATGATGCTATAACATATTGGAAAGGAACTGTTTTTATTTCAACACTGGACGATGTTATGACCTGATGTAAGAGAATGTTTTGCTGAAGAAAATATTTATCATTTAAAATTCAACATACTTAATTTTACCCTCACAATTACTGAAACATGACGATAATGATCTGGCACATAAATTATTGAATCTGTGCTTAACTGAACTATCATTCTTTGATGAAGAATCACCCTTTGTAGTTAAAAAGAGACTAATGGGAGATATTCTTCTATACAAACAAACGAGCATAAACGCCCTTAATGATCATAATTCTATAATACAAGCGTTGTCTGTTTGTCTTATATCTGACTATCCTACTTTGCACACGCTGTACAAAATACTTGCTTGTCTACCTGTATCTATTGCTACAATAGAAATAAGTTTTTCAACAATGCGGCGTACAAAGATATGGCTGAGGTCGACAATGAAGGAGGAACAGCTTAATGGCTTAGCTCTGTTGAACACTCACCCTGACAATGATTGTCCTATTGACGATGTAATTAAATAATTTGCCAGGAAGAATAGACGCATAGAATTCATCGTTTAACCGTTGATTTTGTAATCTGTATATTTATCAATCAACGGTTTAACGAAAAGAATCAGAATTGTAACTTTTTTTACGTCATAAGATGGCATTGTCTTGTATGTGTATAATCAGTTTATATAAAGCTTTCTTAAACTTTGCATGTGACTTGATTATTTTTTTATTACGATAAAAGTAAAGGTAGCTCAAGATATCTTTAGCGCCCCCTCCTTGAGTTTTTTTTGTATCCGCCACTGGGTCGGCAACCTGAGTCGCGAGCCACATGCGGCTCTTTGGATGTGAGGTTGCGACTCTTTAGTTCCATATGCGAATATTGTTACACCAGCCTGGGTACACCTCTGATCGAATTCAAAATCGTGGCTTCCGACGATTTGAGCTACAGATCCTAACGACACCGAGAAAATTCCACGTGAGTGTCAAATATTCTTATGGACCTAGTCCGTATAATAGGGGTGAACCCGCCGTACAATGGCGGGTCCACCGTCCTGCAGTTGGAGGTCTAAGTGTCTGAAGGGCTCACAATTATGCACTGAACCGATGTATTATCATATCATACCATGTCAAAGATTAATTCATATGTGCATCTGAAGAATTGTTTCGTGAATTCAAAAACAAACAAACAGAATTGGAGTTGTCCGTTTTGTCAGGTCGTATGTCTTCTCAAGGTCCAAAAGAAAAATTTCTAGAATTGCTACCGCTCTCGGGACAAACTAGAGGGTAAGATATACTCCGTCCCAAACCCCTTTTTCAGAGCGTCACAGATTATTCAATTCTCTCTATCGCAATTCCAACTACAGTTGGAAGCGACAGAAAAAAAAAAACGTACCTCTGTGATTAACAATGAACTTAGAAAACTATGTATTCCTTGACGGGTATTTGCATATTAAAACGGATTTATACTTATAGATATATAATTGGTTGGCGATTACAATAATCTAAATAGATAACCAATAAAATGGGGCGAGTAATATAATTTGACACAAAAATAATCGACCATAATATGGTAAAATGACAATTGTAATTTCTACAATTGTAATTTCTACAGAAATTTGTCAACTACGTAAATATAAATATTTTATGTCATTGGTATATTCGGGCATTGTATAGTGAAATTTTATATTATATTTATTTAATTTTACATTAAACTATTTTAAATATTAATATTCTGGCAAATATTTGTATAAATATTGATGTTTATATAAATATAAATATTCTGACAACTGCCAGTGTCAGATTTAACTAAAATATCATGTAATGATTTGCGACATGGGCCGGTTGTTCGAACGCTAATCAACAATGATCATTATCAAATAATTAATTACTGTCAATGTCAACTTTAAAAACATAATTAATTACAATTCTGAGACTATAATCAATTAATATAACAATAATTATTAACATAATTAATAATAAATCTCATAATTGTAATTAATTATGTTTTCAGCAACCCAAACAAAGTTGACATTGACAGTTTTGGTGACAGTAATTAAATATTTGATAATGATCATTGTTGATTAGCGTTCGAACAACCGGCCCTAAATCCTATATGGCGTCAAAATTAATGACGCACGAAAAAAAGGGTTTGGGACGGAGTATATAGCGAATGCCTTGCAAAAATGCATTGAATACAAAAAATCGTTAACAATAACATCATTTCAATAGCAATTTCACCATGATTGATTGAGTCAGGTCTGAAGTATGACAGAAAAAGAAAGGGACCACAACGATTCTTCAGAGCAAAATAAACCACAAAATAAACCACAAAATAAACCACGAAAACCACCTTACTTGGTGTAAGTTTTACACCAAGAAGCGGCTTGTGCTCAAGCATTATCGGTCTAAATAGTTGAGGTCATGAATTTGTTAATCAACATAGTTAAATAACAGAATCTTGTAAAAATCACTATCATTATCAGTTTAAATAATTCTTAAGCGAAATGGAGTACTCAGTAAGTAACTCAGTATTCCTACCTCCTTTACAATAAAGTGCGATGGCTTTCCAAAGGTAATAGTGCAGTCCCTGAAGGTTTTCACCTCCGATTTCGATTAACCTCCATCGATTTTCATGAAAATTAGTGACTGGTTAGAGGATACCACAAGGAACAAAAGTGACATGGTGCCAACTTGCGCTTTTACTCTGGGGGTGAATGCCACCCCTTCTCGGGGATGAAAATAATTTTATTACAATAACCAAAGTCGATAGAGGGACAAATTCTAAGCAAAATTTGTTATATAAAGTTATCAAAATAAATCAACACTTTTTGAGTTATCAAAAATCAAAGATTTTAATTGTTCGTGAAAAAATAAATGTTTAAAGCACTTTTTCCTAAAAAACTCAAAAACTACACTCCTAGCCAAAAAAATCGACACACCTTAAAAATAGGTTATTTTTGATGTCTCGAATCTCCTAAACCTGTTGTCCGATTTTAGCGATTTTTTTAGTATATTATAGCCTTATTCTTTAAGAATCTCGATGTAGTAATATTGTTGCTAAACATGTAAATGTCATTATATACCGGGTGTAACAACAATACTGTATTTTTTCCTCAAAGTTCGGAACACCCTGTGAAATATTCTAGCATTTAAAAAATATTGAAATTAAAACTCAATTGTAGCCTTAGGCTTTCTTAACATTATGTTTTTTGACTCATTCACTTATGTTGGATAATAAAAAAGTTAAGGTATTTTAACAATTAGCCATGCTCTTCATCAATACAGGGTGTTTCTAAATAAGTACGACAAACTTTAAGGGTTAATTCTACATGAAAAAATAATGACAGTTTGCTTTATAAACATATGTCCGCAAATGCTTCGTTTTCGAAATACGGGATGTTGAATTTTTTCTTACAAACTGACGATTTATTTATTGCTCTAAAACCGGTTGAGGTATGCAAATGAAATTTGGTAGGTTTTAAGAAGTAGTTATTTTACATTTTTTGACATATAACTAAAAATTTTATATTCTCCATTGGCGTGCATACAGGGTATATGACCCGTATGTACGCCAATGGTGAATATAAAATACATAATTGTACGTAAAAAAATGCGCAATAACTACCTCTTAAAACCCACCAAATATCATTTGCATATCTCAAACGGTTTTAGAGCTATAAATAAATCGTCAGTGTGTAAGAAAAAATTCAACATCCCGTATCTCGGAAACGAAGCATTTGCAGATATATTATGTTCATAAATCAAACGGTCATTATTTTGTCATGCAAAATTACCCCTTAAAATTTGTCGCGCTTATTTAGAAACACCCTGTATTGATGACAAACATGGCTAGTTGTCAAAGTACCTAACTTTTTTATTATCCAACATAAGTGAATGAGTCATAAAGCAGAATGTTAAGAAAGGCTAAGGCTATAATTGAGTTTTAATTTCAATATTTTTTAAATGCTAGAATATTCCACTGGGTGTTCCGAACTTAAAGGAAAAAACACAGTATTATTGTTACACCCGGTATATAATGGCAGTTACATGTTTAGCAACAGTATTACTACATCGAGATTTTTAAAGAATAAGGCTATAACATACTAAAAAAATCACTAAAATCGGACAACAGGTATAGTAGATTCGAGACATCAAAAATGACCCATTTTTAAGGTGTCCCGATTTTTTTGGCGAGGAGTGTATGAAGTTGTTAAAAAAAAGTTATTACTACCAAAATTGAAGCTAATAAAAAATCGAATAAATTTCTTACTTGAAAGGTCTTTTAATATTAATTTAAAGTGAGTTATAGGTAATTGAATGTATGTATATATTTTTTCGGTGAGTACTCAAGTTTAGTACTTACTTAGTACAAGTATTCAAGCTTAATAACGGGAAAACGTTGCATTTATAAAAATATACTTACAAACACTTGTCAAAGTACTCAGGAATACCTAGCAAATGAGCTCCAGAAGAAGTTGATAGCATCAAAACGAAGCCAGATATAATCAAAATAAGAGAACCCTCTCGAATTTTTTAGGAAAAAAATGAAAGATAAAACATACGCCATTTCCACAAAAATTAAAATTTTTCTGTAATCCATATAGGTAAGAATTTCTTCATTTTAGCAGAAGTAATGACCTCAAAAATTTTGACCAGTTTAAAATGCATATTTTTGGAAAAAAAAATGATTTAAAAAAATCAGTTTTTTTAATTTTCGTTTTCATTTTATTTTGATAATAACTCTAAAAATACTCGATATACGTAAAAATGTAAAAAACCTCTAATTTTAGTTTTTTCTTCGAAAAATATTTTACTTATTTTATTTTTGTAGGATAAAAATATTCGGGGATTGTTAAAAAATAAATTGAAAAAGATTGTTTAATACGATTTTATAGCAATTGAAATTACCTGTCAAACGGTTTTTAGATGAATCTGATATCATAAAAATTAACTGAGTTATTCTAAAACAAAAACAATGACATTTTTTTAATTTTCGGAGTATAAATTTTGAAAAAAAAAATTGTAGCTTAAATTTTAATGTCAAGTATGTTATAAAATGCATCGTTTTCCCGTTATTTAAGCTTGAATACTTAGATTTGACTACTCGCCGAAAAAGATATACTATCAATTGCCTATAACTCACTTTGAATTTTGAATTAATAAAAGGTTTTTCAAGTAAGAAATTTTTTCGATTTTTTATCATCTTTAATCTTTAAAACAAAAAAAAAAACGTTCATAGCAAATACTCCACATTGAGCTACTTTGAATTGATACTGGATCTCTACTGTTCAGAAATGTATGTACATAACGCAACAAAAGTGGACAGCTCTAAAAGATATACCATGAGTTGAGGCACTTATATGCGACGCATGGAATAGTCTTCCAGATTGCTACAGTGAGATGAAGAGGTGGGCATTTAGGTTGCTGACTGTTTTAGGATTGTCATATTCGTGCGAGCTTAATTTTTATGTACATATTTCGCTAATAGAAGTAGTTTTTTAATCTTGTATTGAGATATAAACGAAACAACAAAATATATAACACATATTTTAACTACAAGCAATAAAAAACTATCCATATTAAATTTAAAAATCAAAATGACTTACTTTTTATGATCACCAGAAAGAGATGGGAAAAATTCTTCGTTATGGATATCTGGAGCAGCTTTTGTTCTATTCAGCCTAGTACTTTGAACTTGGGTTTGTCCTGAAGATCGTAAACTTGGGGGTATATAAGTGCCAGTCTTAGATACATTAGGAAGTATCGGTTCCGGTTTATATTCAACTTTCTCCACTTCCGCTGCTTCCCCGACGTCGATGCGTTTCCAAGGTCCAGATTTCTTGTCTACATCTTGTCCAGGCTCATCTTCTTGTTGCTGTTCGGTACTTTCCTTAGCTCCCGTAGTACTGCTTTCCGAATTTTGACCGATGGTTAAGTTTCCTATCTTTAACCCTGTGTAGTCTTTCTTTTCTTCCTCGAAGTCCTTCCATTCGTCTTGGTCCTTGGAAATTTAAGTATTATTAAATTAAATTAATTTAAAATTAATTAAGTTGATTTAGAATAAAACCAAATATTATTAAATTGTGTACATAATATTTTTGTCCTTTTGTGATGGCATAAATGATGTGACGTGATTTAAGAATTTCTGGAATTGAGGAAAATTGCCGGGTGTATGTGTAATGAAGTGTTAACTTGTGAGTGAAAACTGGTTGAGTTAACTGAGACAGTAACAGCAGTGGTTACCAAAATAACAAAAAAGGATCACTTCAAAAAATAAAGAGATGTAAATCAGTCGGACCAGATAGTATTCCTGGGGAAGTGTGGACATCGTTAGGAAAGACAGGAACAAGATGTAATAGAATTATGGAAGTTGGACCAATGCCAGACGATTGGAGAAGCAGTATATTAGTATGTAACTGTTTACAAAAATAAGGGAGATATACAACAATATACAAACTACAAGGCCATGTAGTGGCTTACTTAGTCACACCATGAAAATATGGGAGAGAGTAATAAATTGATAGACAGATACGTGAAGGAACCGAAATATTCAATAATCAGTTTGTCTTTATGCAGGGCAGATCAACAGATGCAATTTTCATTAGGCAGTTGATGCAAAAATACAGGAATAAAGAAAAAGTCCCCCATATGGTATTCATTGATCTTCAGTCCCTCAAAAGATTCTGTGGTGGGCACAGAATTCTGAGGAAGCAAGTGGTGTGTTGTGTGTCAGAAAAATTTTAATGAAGCCGAAGGAATACTTTAATCGGTCATTTCAAAAAGTGCATAAGTCGACAATTTTCAGACACTAACTTTTTGAGCGGAATCAATTGCTCTAAGATAAATTCACGTTGTGTGCAAAAACGACACCAGTCTGCACAGAATATGTCGAAATACTCTCTACAACCAAAATTAAAGGTCTGTGCAAGAACAACACGAGTCCAGGACATATGCAGTTTTTGCTGTGAATTTATAAACATAATTTTTGCCCAATGATAGCGATTTTGGGTGCTGAAATCAAAAATTCAGAAGCAGGACAGAATTTATGTGCCAGAACAATATTATTCCCCTATGGCTGGATCATTGGGGATATTGGGGAATTGGCTGGGACACATTGTTCCGTTTTTGAAATGAAAATACGTCAGATATTGGTATTATCGCAGATTATGGCAGATTATCGTAATTGGTGACCAACATATTACAAGCGAAACTGCCTCTCCAATGAAAGCATAGGTTCAAAGGTACCAAAGCAACAAAAAAGAACCATCTCTCCATCGTCTTTGATGCCTTTTGAATACGATAAGCATGGAAAAGGTACAGTTGTGACTTACGATTTTATTGACGATTTCACTAGTCATACATTTCGTCTTTCCAAAACCAAACATTCCGTGTTGCTGTCAACATCATTAGCTTATCCAAATAAAGCTGTAGACATTAATCCCCAAAAAATTCCAAACATCAAACAAGTTCAAAACAGCATTTTAGAAGAATATTTCTATTCAGTCCAAGACCATCAGCTCCCTGATATGATATGAGATTATTATTATTAAAGTGAATTTAATTAATTAATGGTATCTTACAGTGGATATGATTGCAATTAGAATCTTAGATGTTTATATTTATGATAAACATTGTTTATTTACGTTTATGTAAAGGTTGTTTATGTTTATCTTTTAATTGAGGTCTATCTTAAGTGTTCAAATGATGAAATCTAAAGGTAAAAATATATTTTAAATAGTACATATTTATGTTGATATGGGGTTAGACATAATTGCTGATTGTTTGGTTAGTAAGAAACTGAAATGGGGTTTTGGAGGCATTTTTAATTTTTGACCAATTTGGCTTTATGAGAGGGAGGTCGACAGATGCCAATCAAATTTTTATGTCAATCATATACAGTATGGTGCAAATGAAAGGAATAAATTAATTATTTTGTAAGCCGACGACTGTATAAAAAATTCCTTAAACCCATTGATTTTTATTTTTAAATCATGATTTTTTAACATATTTATTATATCATATTAGTGACGTCATCCATTTGGACGTGATGACGTAATCGATGATTTTTTTAAAATGAGAATAGGGGTCTTATGCTTGCTCATTTGAAAGGTTGTTCAAATCTCTATTCATTAATATAAACATTAACATAATTATTTATACAGGGTGTCCAAAAAAATTTAATTAAATTAATTGACACAAAAGGAAGAATATAGGTATATATTTTTTAAATTCTAAATACATTTTACTTCTGTCAGAAAACATGTTTATTTCGCAAATAAACATTGCTTTTCATTCAAATTCAATGTTCAAACTACCAAGAGGCAGGTGGGTGGCAGATTGAACATTAAATTTAAGAGAAAGCAATGTTTATTTATGAAATAAATATTTTTTCTGTTTTCTGACAGTAGTAAAATGTATTTGGAATTGAATAAATTACATGTACATTCTTTTTTTTTGTGTCAATTATTTTAATGTTTATATTAATGAATAAAGATTTGAATAAGCTTTCAAATGAGCTAGCACACGATCCCTATTCTCATTTAAAAAAATCATTGGTTACCTACATCATCACGCCCAGATGGAAGACGTCACTAGTGTGATGTATATGTCAAAAAATCATAATTTAAAAATAAAAAGGGACCTATTTCAGGATTGTTCGATAAAGTCATTATCTTGCGAAATACTGAATTTATTCCTTTCACTTGCACCGAACTGTATATAACTGGTACTTTGAAGAGGGATTCCAGGTTGACTCTATATATTACTGACTTTTTCAAAGCATTTGATCAGGTTAATCATGGTCCTCTTATCAAAGCTAAAAGCTTTGGGTATTGTGGATTCCCTTCTTCAATGGATTTCCAAATTTATTAGTGGCTATACACAGGCAGTTAACTTTGGAAGTGATATTTCAAATGAAATAAGGGCACTACCAGGGGTGCCGTAACGTTCCCATTGTGGCCATGTTTTGTTTTGCTTGTTTCTGATCAAATTAGTACAAAAAATTGTAGTGTTCTTATGTTTGCTGATGACGTAAAACTGTTTAGAAAAATTCAATCCTGAATAGATTGAAGCTGTTTATATTACAGGAAGATCTTAAATTGTTTTATGATTGGTGCAGTTAAAACAAAATGTTGCTTCATTGTCAAGGGGGACAATGATGCCTGTACAGGGTGTTTCAGTAAGAATTTTCCATATCGTAACTGGAGAAACCTTTGCACAAAATAAGAAGATTTAACCCAAAATACTTAAATGGAATATTCTTCCTTGCCGAGATACGGAGTGTTTTATTACAAATGTTCTAAAATTATTTTAGCCCATTGTTAAAGCACCTTTTAATATTTTTTGTTCAAACTTGACACACAGTTTACACATGTTAGGATACCTTAACTAGTGTTAAAAGATAGTTATCCGCTGTTACCAGAGGTGTGCTGTAGGGATATATACTTCCTTTTCGGCCCTTTGCCCCCCTTACAATCTACGCCACTGTAGTAATAATCATTTGAGCATGTTTTTTGATTCTTGGTTACTTTTTAAGTAAATATCATCCTTTTGTCTCAATGCGATAGAACAAGTAGTTTTCAAGTTATTTGCGTTTTAATGTAATGGATTCAATAAGATTATGTATTTTAAACACATAATATTATTGAATGTAGTTTAAAATAACGTGTGATCCAAAATTATTATCACCATAGGTGGCTCTGAACGACAGAGATATCTAGACACTGCATGTCTATTCTTGTTATGTAGAGATGTTGGTGGTGGACATATACAGCATCTTGTTTGATGTTATTTATTATTGTTACTTATAATTTTGCTAATTCTTTTTATTTTTGATTAAAGTTCTGTGTTAAAGGTTTTGACTGATTTTTTGTTTTATAATGTTGATCAAAATTAATTGATAAACCAATGATAAATTCATATTAAAACAAGACATATCGCTGCTTTTCATGAATAACCACACAATCCAAAATAGTTCATTTTCTAGTTAAGCACACAGCGATATCCAAAGCGGTCTCTACTATCTTGTAAATAAATCTCACATTCGTATCTCGAAAACTGGCAACGTGGCGCCACAAAATGTCATTATGTGATTGGTTGATTTTCGGCACCATCTTTCATGAACAATCGACGACTACCAGTTGCTTCAAGTCCTTACAGGCAATAACATTGTTTGTTTGCAGAATAACAACACATCTTGAAATAATCAATTTAAAATTAATGAATACTTTCTGCAATAGTATATCTTTTCGTTTTGTGTGTTTGTTCACGAAAAAACTTAATCTAGTTTTAATATTTGTTTTAAAGAAAAGTGCATCATCTAGTGATATTCTGTTCTTCGTCAAAAAGTAAGTAAAATGACTTCACTTATTCGGACTTAATTGTTTATTCACGAAAACAATAATAAAATATTCACCTATTATAATGAAATGAGATGCTATTCGTTAAAAATTCGCATCAAAAACTTATGACCTTAAACATAATACAGTACTATTCTCAATAATTGATTCTGAATTCTGAGTTTTGTAAAGGTTTTAAAAATCATTCGTTGCGTTTATTCTGTAAAATAAAAAATAGTCTTTATTAATTATTATTGGTTTGACTACATCGATTGTGCAATAAATAAAACTATCACCTCGTCTTGATAATGTTCATCGTTTTTTGAGATTTTGATGTTGATTGATCATAATAATAAGTTGAGCATCCTTAAAATAAAAAAGTTATTTCGCTATTTCACTATTTTTATTGAAAACTTTTTCTTGCAGTGTCGAATCGCCGTACTATTGAAATGTTCCAAAACATGAACATTAAACTGAATATCAACAAAAATGAAAATAGTAAACCGACTGTCTCATCAACTGACAAGCAAGTTACCAAAAGAAAACACCCTACCTTATCCCCCATAATATCTACAAACAACATAGAAAGTTTTGAGGATTTTTGTTCCGATGATAGTGTCAAAGACCCAGATTACGAGTATTCGAATGGTGATGCAAATAACCGTAGAAGTTCAAGCAGCTCAAGTGGTTCGAACAGCTGCTCCTGTAGTTCAAGCAGTTCGTCCAGTTCAGATTCTGAAGCAGATCAAGCTTGTTCAAAAGCAGTTGCGCCATCTAAAATAGAAAATATCCTGAGGTGTTTTTCGTCATCTAGCACCAACGAAGATGAAACTCCACGCGATTGTGTTGCTGAACCAGTAGCTGGAAGGTTTACAAATAACAATTTTAGTAACCCTTCTGATCCCGTAGCTTCACGGTCTACAATTTCTGCAGATATAGCTTCTCCATGTATTGAAGGTAATGAAAATGTTAATTCGAGAAAAGAACGGAAACGAAAAGCTACACCCAATAACTGGTTACGCGCCAAAGCGAAAATTTTGAGAAATTCTGGTAAGTCTTACTTGTCTAATTCAGAAAAAGAAATGACCATAGTTCCTGCAAAGTCTTTAAAAGCACCATGTTCTGAAAAATGCAAACAAAATTGTGTACAAAAGATTACAGAAACACAACGCCAGCAAATTTTTGATAACTATTGGACCATGGGAGACTTGCAGAGACAACGTGAATTTATTCTACGCCATCTTTCAGTGGTTGAACCAAGATATTCGTACAAAATGCATAATAGTAATCGTGGAAAAAATAATGCTTTTTATTTTACTGTTAACAATGAACGAATTAGAGTATGTAAAATATTTTTTAAAGCCACGTTAGATATTACTGATACTACAGTCCGCACCGTACTTAAGAAGAAGAATAACGCATGTGGAATACTAGATCTGGACAATCGAGGCAAACATAGCCAACATTTTACTATTGATCCTGCTATAAAAGAGGGTATTAGACGCCACATAGACTCCATACCTAAAATTGAAAGCCACTACTGTCGGTCCGACACAAAGAGGCTTTATATTGATGGAGGTAAAACTATAGCAGAGTTGCATAGAGATTATGAACTCGATTGCGATTCAAAAGATCTACCAAGCGGCAATTACTTAATGTATTATAAAATTTTTAACAGCGAATTTAACATTGCCTTTTTCCAACCGAAAAAGGATCAGTGTCAGGATTGCACATCTTTTAGTAATGCCGTAGAAAAAGATAAGGAAGAGTTGAGGAAAATGTATGATACACACTTAAAAGAAAAGAATCTAGCAAGACAAAATAAAGAAGACGACAAACAGTATACTCCCGATAATTGTATTGTAGCCGTTTATGATCTTCAAGCTGCAATGCCTTGTCCTAGAGGCGATGCGTCAAACTTTTACTACGTATCAAAATTGAATGTGTACAACTTCACGATATATAACTTGAAGTCTAAAGACACTGCTTGTTTTGTCTGGCATGAGGGTGAAGGCAAACGAGGAGCTATAGAAATTGGAACGTGTCTGCTCAAATTTATGATCAGCCTAAAAAACCAATCGGAGGAACTCGCTTCAAAATTAGACTTGATTTTTTACTCTGATAACTGCTGCGGACAGCAGAAAAATCAGTTTATTATAGCGCTTTATGTGTATGCAGTTTACCATCTCGATTTCATCAACTCCATCACTCATAAATACCTAATTAAGGGACATACTCAAAATGAGGGAGACAATGTTCACTCCCTCATCGAAAGAGGAATAAAAAAAGCTCTAAAGTCAGGACCTATATATTCACCTGACCAATATGTTCACATAATTAGAAACTCAAAGAAAACTGGCAAAGCCTATGAAGTAAATGAGTTGATACACGATAATTTTTATGACATAAAAGAGCTGGCAAATTCCATAGGCAAAAATTTTTCCAGGAACATAGAAAAAGAAACAGTAAAGATGGGAGACATAAAAATTTTGAAAGTGGAAAAGAATGACTCGGACAGTAATTATTGTTACTTATATAAGACAGCATACGAAGACACGGAATTTAAAATAGTTAAAATAGACAACATTGGGAAAACAAGAAAGACTGCAAATAATAATGTTGTTTTGAAACAAGCATACAGAGAAAAGATACCAGTATGTGAAAAGAAAAAAAGGGATTGCTTGATTTAATTACAAAGAACATAGTTCCAAGGTTTTATAAACAATTTTTTGAAAATCTTTAAAAATTTCATTTTTGTAGGTACTTAAGGAAATCTGATAATGAGCTCCCCATTAATTATTTAATACCTACCTAATAAAAAATTGCCATTCTACTTTAAATTTTTTAGACTAATTTTGTTTTTGACGTTGATTGATAACTATAGTGATTACCTAAGTTTAGTAAATTTTTTTAGAAGAATGTATCAAAATTTAAGTTTTTAGAATTTTTTTTACCTTACACAAAAGTTTGTTGATTTTCTAGGCGCCTGATATAATTATTGTGTTGACAGGTTGTTATTAATGAAAAAAATAATTGTGTATCTTTAGGTTACGTTTTTGTCTCTTGTTTATTATTAATGCAATATTTATCCAAACATTAGACTATTATTTCTTTGAATTATTGATTAACATAGTGTGTTAATGGAACTCAACACAAAATCATTAGATAAATTCACTGTACTAATCTTAACATAAAACCAGAAAATGTATAATAATAACAAAATATTTTTCATCAATATTGTCTCTACTGCAATTGTGTCACTATTTTAGAAAATTCTTGATATCACTTAAAGTATTATTACCACTTGTGTCATTTTTCAAGACAACCTGAAAATAGCTCGAGTAACGCATTAGGCTTTGTGATGTTATTCAAAATAATTTTGTTGTACTTACTTTGTCATAAGTCGAAGTGCTGTATGTTTTTCATTATTTTGAAGTTCTTGTCATGGCCAAGTAACAAAAAGTTTATATCACAAGGAAATAATGATTAACACCCTACTAATGTTTATATTTAATGTGAAAGGATCTCAATTTAATAAAAAGTTATGAGTATAAATAATTTTGTTTAATTTTTGACGGCCTCTCCTGAAAAATTACGTTTTTTTTAAATGTGTGATTATTCATGAAAAGCAGCGATATGTAATTTTTTGCATCGCTAGCATTGATCCCAATAATTGTGGATCGCTCATTACATAGTTTTATGGAATCCATTATCTTTAAACACAAATAACTTGAAAACTACTTACTTTATTGCAATGAGACAAAAGGATGATATTTATGTAAAAAGTAACAAGGAATCAAAAAAACATGCTGAAATGATTATTACGACAGTGGCGTCGATTGTGAGGGGGGGAAAGGGGCGAAAATGAAGTATACATATATCTCTACAGCATGCCTCTGGTAACAGCGGAAAACTATCTTTTAAGGTTTCTCCAGTTATGATATGGACAATTCTTAATGAAACGCTCTGTATATTGTCCTCAATTGCTATCACTTGTTAGTCTTAAACTACCTAGTAGAAACAACACACAATCATAAATCTTTTCAGTGCCATTTCACCACACTAATTATGGTATCAATGAACCAATTACTCAATTGGTCCGGAGTGCAATTAGCCTACCAAGATAAATAAATATTTTTGACCCCAGAATTAGTTTACAGTAAAACCTCCGTTAACCGAAACCCTTTTAACCGAAATGGCTGACAGTTACAAAAAGTTCGTCAATAAAAATTGAATTTAAAAAAAGCAATAAAATTATGGAAAATGAACATGTTAGTGTTTTTTAAAGAAATCTGCTATTTTCTTCTGTTTTTTTTTTGATAAAGATGTTTTACAGCTATATCTCTCCAATACCATGTAATTTGATATAAGAATACAAAAAACAGTGATATTTTTAACCGAAATTCTTGTTATCCGAAACGGCCTTCCCTCCAATTATTTCGGTTAACGAAGGTTTCACTGTATTTAAAAAATTACTAAAAAGTATCTTAAAATAAGTTTGTTATAGTTTTTGTATTATTCTAAGATGTTTGATATTTTAAACATTTAGGTATTGTTGTTAAGGTGTGGCTTTGTAAATCTTTTGCAAATGTATGCAGTTAATAAATAAATAAAATAATGTGGTAACCCTTTTTGAAAGTAAAAAATCCATTAAAATTTTTTTGAATTATTCATATAAAACATAAATTACAATAATTATAGTATTATCCCGGGAGCAGTCGCCCTGTTAGAAAAAATCTAACATTTTATCCTTTTCCGTGACAATTTGATGAAAAATTTTGCAACATAACTTTCCACTCGTAAGTGCCTCGAAGAAGATTGTAGTAATGCATAGTTTTTTTTTTATGGAATTTATGGTTTGGTGAGAACCAATTAAACATAACAAGTAAATACAAATATTATAAATCTAACGTGCGACTGCTTACGTGACAGAAGAGAGCGAGACTGTTCCCGGGTTAAATAAATATGTTTACTTAAGGCAGTAGGTGCAAAATCTTGGTCCAATGCTATTTAAAAGCATTCATTTTTTTTCGAATTCTGAGAAAACTAATAAGAAGTATTTTTGAAAAATTTAATTTATTTATTTATTTATTTATTTATATATATATATTTACGAGCAAAGCTCATTACAATAAAACATTACAGAAGATATGAAGAACTAACAAAATATTACAAATATACGTAAAATACAATAAGATACAATAAACACTACGACAATAAAGCAAGTCAAAAAGTAAAAATAACAGGTAAAGATATATAATCACAAGTTTAAAATATTAAGAACATAAAACTAGAGGGTGCAATCCTTTAGCGTTTTTAAAAATCGCGAACTATCCGCAAAGAAATCCACACAATTGGAGCAAGCATTTGCCTGTCTAGAAACCCTCGAGATGAAAGAATTTGCAGTGAAGTTAGTTCTGCTGATGGGAGTATGAAACGTAGATCTTGAACGTGTGATTCTGGAGGGAATATGTAAACCTACTTCCTCCAGGAGCTCAGGGCAGTCGTGAATTGAATTTATAATATTATACAACATGTACATGTCCTTCTTTTTCCGTCTGCTTGATAAGGTGTCAATGTTAAGTTCTAGTTCAAGATCCATATAATTCCAGTCTCTACGGTTTGTTTTGAATGCGACGAACCTAAGGAATAGGTGCTGGATCCTTTCAATCTTACAGTTGTATGTCTCATAGGCGGGTGACCAGACGCAAGATGCATATTCCACGATTGGCCTCACCATTGCACAGTACAACAGTTTAAACGATCTCAACTGCTTAAAGTCTTGGGAGCATCTTTTAATAAAACCTAACAGTTGAAGCGATTTTGAGATGATATTGCTTATATGAATATTGAAAGATAGTCCAGAGTCAAGTGTAACTCTAAGATCTTTTATGGATGTGACTGTTGTGATATTTATATCACCTATTTTGTATGTGAAAGAGATAGGACTTTTCGAGCGCGTGAATGAAATGTGAAAACATTTGCAGGAGTTGAGAACCATGTCATTGTTGCTGCACCATTCATTCAACCGATTCAAATCGGACTGAAGCCTTAAACAGTCGAGTGGATTCCTAATGTGGCAGTAAAACTTAACATCATCAGCAAATAAAAGAAATTTCGCATATTGGAAACAGTCTTTTATATCGTTAATAAAAACATTAAACAACAAAGGTCCAAGATGAGATCCCTGCGGTACGCCCGAAGGGACAACTATTTCGTAGGAAAAATAGCTGTAGAGCTTGACGATTTGTTTTCTGTCCAGAAGATATTCCCTAAACCACAGCAGAAGTGAACCATGTATCCCTAATCGCTGCAATTTTTCTAATAGAATATTGTGATTAACTCTGTCGAAAGCCTTAGAGAAGTCGGTGTACAGGGCGTCCACCTGTAGTCCTTCGTCCAAGGTGTTCAGTAAGAAGTTAGTATATGTCAGCAAATTGAGTTCAGTTGACTTATGGCGCCTGAAACCAAACTGCTGTTCCAAAAGAACACCGTTCAAGGAGGGTGTAAGGAAATCGCAGACAAGTGATTCGAATAGTTTAGGAATAGAGTTTAGGATACTAATAGGTCTATAGTTGGACACGAGACTTTTGTCACCTGTTTTGTGTAAGGGCAATAGGAAACTGGTCTTCCAAACATTTGGAAAGCTTCCACTAGCTAAAGACTTGTTAAAGATGAGAAATAATGGCCGAGCCAAATTAAATGCACAGTACTTGAGCAAGCTTGATGGGATGCCATCAGGTCCCGGGCCTTTAGAAGGATTGAGGTTACACAATTTAGAGTAAATGTCAGAGATGGATAGTTTACATGATGATAGGTTTAAGGGTGAAGAAGCGATGTCTTCGGGGAAATCAACAACAACAGAGGAGTAAACTGATGAAAAGAAATCAGCAAATAAATTCGCAATATCTTTACCAGATGAACTAGTTTTACCGTTGTGAGATAACTCAGAAGGAATTCCATTTGATTTTCTTTTGTTATTGATAAAAGACCAAAACTTATTCAGACCGCCGGGAAGAGAGTTTTCAGTAGACAATGTAAAGTTTAAATAGTCACGCTTGGCAAGTATCTGGGACTGAGATCGGAGCTCTGAGAACTGTTTGTAAAGGTAACTGGTTTTTGGCAGCTTGGACTCTTTAAGTCTCCTGTGTGCTGTCTTCTTTCTAATAATACACGATTTTAGTTCCGAAGAGTACCAGATAGGAAATTTTCTAGAAGAGAATTTTTTAACAGGAACATAGATGTCAATAGCTGAGTACAGAATATCATATAAAATGTTAACCATTTCATCGACTGAACATCCAATCATTAAAGTATCCCAGTTGACACAATCGAGATAGCCTTTAATTAGAGAAAAGTTTGCTGATTTAAAGTCATGATAGTAACCCTCCGGTAAAAGTCCCTCATTATATCTGGTAGTTATGGGTAGTTCAAACACCAGTGGGGGATGATATTGGTCAGGAGAGATTAAAATGTCTGTAGGTTCAACAACGGCGATATCTTTATTTTGGACCAGTATCAAATCTAATAAAGAATTAGAGGTATTTGGGCAAACGTTAATCTGGTATAGATTATGCAGACAGGATAGATTTGAGATAATCTCAATGGATGTTCTTTCGTTAGGAGTAGCAAGGTGATTAAATGTGGCTGATGAACTGAAATTGTCATGGGACCACGATGCATTAGGCAGATTAAAGTCACCCAAAAGGCATAGTTGGGATGGATTGAAATTGTTGACTGTGTTGTCAACATTGTCATTGAAGATGGAAAATTTCTCAGAGTCACTTTTTGGGGGAAAATATGCAGTGCCGAGAATAATGGTTTCGTTACCATTGATAATGGCTACAAACAGTTGCTCGATATCAAGTGAAGATGGCAAATGCTTACTATTCAATTGCTTGGATACGGCAATAAGAACGCCTCCTCCTCTAGAATAGGCACTGGTTGAAGATGACCTATCACTTCTGTAGACATTAAAGTCCGCTAGGTTCAGCTCGGCGTCGGTAATTCCCTCAGTTAGCCAGGTCTCCGTAAACACCAAAACATTATAAAAGCATCCTTGAGTATTTTCCAATAACTTGCCAAGCTTTGTCCGAAGGCCACGTACATTTTGGTAATAAACACTGATTTTGTGGTCATTGGGAGGAACAGTATTGAGTTTTAGATTTTTCAGTTTTTTGAAGCTATAGACGGCACTCCATTCAAGTATTTGATCCTTAGATCAGTTTCGCCATTATCGATTCTGGTCTTCAGCTCGTTCTTAATTTTGAGTTCGTGTTCCCTTTGTAGTTTAGTTAAATCGCTCGATATGAAGATCTTGCTACCTTTTAATTTGGATCTACCCTTGAGTGCCATTTGAACATCATAGCTGCTTGGAACCGTGATTTTTAAAGCCCTACAGCCAAATTTATTCCTTTTGCCAAATCTGGTGGCGGAGCGAATAGGAATAGGTTCATGGTGAAGTTTTTTGAGAATTTCTGTGGCAGCCTCCATGTCATTGTTGGATTCGGTAACATTAAAAAGTAGGATATTGATTGATCGCCTGGATCGTTCTTGGAGTTCAGAAACCAATGAATCCTCGGAAACTTTGCTGTTACTACTTGAGGCAGGAACATCAGTATTCAGTCCATTTATGGTCAGATCCTCTATTGCACTCTTTAAGTTGATAATATCCCCCTTAAGGGCATCGATGTCTGAAGTAATCACGTTATTTCTAACAGCAGTTTCGGCGCTATCATTATGGCATATTTCCAATTTTAAAATACGTTGTTCTAGTTTCAAGAATTGATCTTTGTTGTCTCTCTGATTTTTTTGAATCTCCAGTTCCAAATTACTCATTCTCTTTATCAAATCTGTTAAATTGACAATGTTTATAGCACAGTCAGGGCAATAAAACGGCACAATTCTATTTACCATTATCACTGCTCGGATTTCAGTAGCTGATATAGAAGAACAATTTTTACAAATTACTCGCTTACAGATGTCACATGGATACCCAAATAGGTCATTCCTTGATTCCTTAAAGATGCATGATGTCTTGCATTTATAACAGGATCCACCTGCCATACTTGAAAACAATAATGAAAGTTCCGAAATTGTTAAAATTTCACTGGACTATTAACAAAACGATTGTTGGAGCTAATTAATTTACCATTAGCTTTATCGGCCACAGTTCTAGATGTTAATTGCTTTCTGATAATAAAAAACAGAACCTGATAACAAAAACAGAACCTCTTATGTAGAATCCAAAATAATTGCGCCGATTTCTCGAAATACAATTGCACTGCCTTCACAAAATCACTTACAACTGAAACTGTAGGTTTTTAGCCACATGTAGGTATGAAATACAGCTAATAATTCACTGTTATTACTACTTAATTTCAACAAAAAGCAGGACAATATTATAGTTACTCTTCACATCGTTAAATATCAATCTATCATCGTTAAATATCTAATATCTGCAGAATGAAAGGTTACATTATTACCCGAGGGCCGAAAGTCTCTGAAAACTTCTATAATGTTTATTTTAATAAGTTACAGGGGTGAAAAAAAAAGAGAAAATTTAGTGTTATTTTTAATTTTAAATATTTCATTCAAAAGAAACTTTTTGTTTATTCTAAGGGACTTTTGGCCGTCGCGTCATTAATACAGTGGAACCTCGATAACTCGGATTAATCGGGACCGCGGCCGATCCGGGTTATCGAAAATCCGGGTTAGCCAGAGAATATAGTAAAAATTAATAAATAACCTCCATTATAATTACAAAAACATGAAACACATATGCACAGTACACATCTAAATTACGTATAGTTGCATAGAGTGTAGAGTTTTGTTCATTTCTTGGTAAAAAACTCAGTCATACTGTAGAGATGTACCGACACCATAATATGGTAGGTCTGGATCCTGCGTACAAAAAAAAATTGATAAATAGCAAGCTGAAAATTTGTTATTAGCTTAAGGGTGTCTAGTCGGACAAACATTAATATATGGGAACACTGGAACAGGGGAAGTTTTAACTGTGGAACAGGTTAAAAATTTGGAACGGTCAGACCACGAAAACGGCACATGTATTTTTTCCGACAGAACAGACTTAAACTCTCCGAACAGAGATTAAACTCTCATGCAAAAATCAGACTGCTATTTATCACCAAATTGGCGTTTTAATGAGTGGAACATGTAGAATATGTCAAATGACAGGAATTATGACAGGTGATAAATAGCAGTCTGATTTTTGCATGAGAGTTTAATCTCTGTTCGGAGAGTTTATGTCTGTTCTGTCGGACAAAACAAATGTGCCATTTTCGTGTTCTGACCGTTCCAAATTTTTGACCTGTTCCACAATTAAAACTGCCCCTGTTCCAGTGTTCTCATATATCAAAGTTTATCCGACTAGACACCCTTAAGCTATTAATAAATTTTTAGCTTGCTATTAATCAACTTTTTTTTCATATGCGGGATCCAGACCTATGGTAGCATAATATCATATTATGATGCTGCAATAAATTTATTTTAAAGATTCGCCTTTATCAATCCTACCTAATGTTTCTAGTTTCTTTTCCATTGTCACTACAACATTTTTACGTTTTGTTACCATTACGTAGACAAAGCAAACACAATCTGAAGCACAATTACATTACAGAACGGAAGTGATTAATAGGCTGTACTACACACAAGACCATTGTTTTAAAAAAGAATTTTTAAATAGTCACGTCTTTTTTAAACAATGCTAAGACAGTTTGACATAAATAAAGAAAAAGGAATACAGACAGGTGTCTGTTCTTTCCGATAAGCTGAGACGGTCGCTCTGGCTGCCGCCGTGTGCATGAATCATTTTTACTATTGTACTTATGTGTTCAAATTACACAAATACACATTATCTCTCAAATATTATTTGGCCTACATACATTTTTATTTGATAAAATTGTTAAATTGTTTATTTGTTTAATTTTTGTCTGATGAAAATCGGTCCGGGTTAGCCGGACTTCCGGGTTATCGGGGGCTGACTTATCGGGGTTCCACTGTAATGTAATATTTCATTCTGCATTTAAATTTTTCAAAAATATTTATTAGTTCTGAGGATTAAAAAAAATCAATGCATTTAAATAGCATTGGACCAAGATTTTGCGCCGAACCCCCTTAAGTGATTTTATTTGCAGTTTATACTTGCACATACTTATATTGATACATGAATACAAAGTTAAAAAAACCAAGAATTGCAGTTTGTAATCTAGAACAAAGGTGTCACTAAACCAATATAACAGAAGAATCAAGGAAAATTTAACTATTTTATAAACAAACCACATTGTCTTGCAAGTGTTTTCGTACAATGTAGAGAAGTATTTTATTACCTTTAGTAAAAGCAAAAGTTACAAAACTATTGTACATTAAAATTTTCAGATTTATTGGTAGTTGTGGGTTCAATTAGTAGGTACAATTACTAAATCTACCACTAAAACATTACTATAAAAGGCCAAATTTGTTGAATACATTTGTAAGAATGTCCAAGTATGACTTTGAATAGCTTGCAAAGTATTCAGAGTTTATAAATATTAATCAATCATTGGAACTAAATTAATTACTAGCAGTATCATTAAAATGGTGAAAAACATCTAAAGTGGATAGCCTTCAACAAAACATATACAGCACTTGAATTATTGATCATACTTAAAGATTAAACTGCAGTAGGGAATTATAATACTGAAATAGGTCCAGCATTTAAACAATAACAAGCTGAAACAACTTTAACCAATTTTTTCTGGAATAATCTTAGTTAGGAGTTCTAACAATAGATTATTGGAAAATGAATAGGCACTACAAGAATTATTTAAGGAACAAATGCATAGCTTCTTATTCTTTTATATTATTGGGCGCCAGGTCACCCAAGTACAACCACCTAATTCAAGGTTTCTGTTTTTTCCATTCTTTATGCATAGTTCTACAACCAGAGCTTTGTGTTCTAAAAATAACTCCACCAGTGAGTGAAATTAGATGAGTTTTTCTTTTCATGTAAACGGTGCAAATATTTATGATTTTATATTGTTTTTAAGGGTTATAACCTAACACATGTGGCATTATATTTCAGAACTTCAATATGGCTGGCCATTTCTTAAAGTATTAATTACACACATACAAGTACCGTTACATACACTATCTTTGAGATACTTACTTGTTCAGTAACTATACTATCTTCGCCCTCATTAACACGTTCTTTCTTTAATTTGTCAGTCTTTTTTGCAGTGTCTTCTAGCTTCTTGGCAACTTCTTCAGTGGTAGCATATTTTTTTGTACTTTTGGACTTCTTGCGGTCTTTTTTGGCAAAGAAATCATCTAAGTCTGCCATCTTCTTACCAAACGAATGATTTAGAGAATACAAATGGAAAATTTGGCAATTTAATGACTAAATTCGCACCTTTGATATGCAGAGCCGGACCGAAAGGAAGTGTCAAATAAACGTCACCTTTTATCCGTCACATCAACATTTTGTACGTCAACCGTCATGAGGTATGTTCCGTACGTTCCATCCAGTTGAAGTATGTCCGGCTTTAAAAAGAATTTAACTGAATTATTACGTTATGCAAGGTCGCGTCCCACCATCAAATAATTTGATCAAACTGGTTTGAGCGGTTTAAGCAAACTGAAAGTGACAGTTAGTGACGTCACATCAGGGGCGTCATTTGATAGGGGGCAGGGGGGGCATTTGACCCCCCCGGCCCTGAAAATTACTGAAATTTACAAAAAATAGATCAATTTTGTATTATGTTTGTATATAAATGTATTGTATATATTGGCTCCGTGCGTCTCCCCTCTACGTACAGTCACGTGATACGCTGTCAGATTTTGTAAGGACGTTTTAACATTGAGTCTTATGGGATTATTTTGTTAAACTTGAATATTTTATTTTGTAGTGATAATAACCGAATACAATTGTTAGAATTCATTAGTTATTAATTTATACTGTAATTTATAGTGCAACAAAATATTTTCTTTTTCGTTAATAAATATTTATTGACATAAACTGCGATAGTGAGGTTATGCATACAAAATCAAACTGATAATCAATATTGGAAAGTGAAGAATTTATAGTGCGTTTTTATTTTCTGTTTATATTAATACATAATATCACTAGCGTGACACGACATTTTTTTAAATGTCTCATTTAAACATACACAAAGCGTCCTTATAAAATTTCAAAAAACCGCCACCATGAGCAGGTCGGTCGATTTTGCTTTGACACTTTGTTAACGCTCGGAGCGAATAATGCTTGCCCCCCCTATCAAAATTTCAAATGACGCTCCTACGTCACATCCTGAGTGTTCATTGTGGATAATAATGAAAAATTTTAATTTTAAATAAAGTACAAACAAGTTAGACAACTCAATACAAAAAATTTGATCAAACTAGACTGATAGTGAGAGCACAGATTTTTAGAATTTCAAAAAACTGCAATTGTGACGTCACTTTGACGTACTTCCGGAGTTTGCTCAAACTGTTTGATCAAATTATTTGATGGTGAGACGCGGCCTTCAAGATACACGCTAACGTGTACGCAAATAAAAAAGTTAGGTACACGCGATAAACTTCATCAAGCCAGTGACGTCATTATTTAGCGTGCGCAGTGACATTATTTAGCGTGCGCAGTGACTGTACATATATTTTGGTACACGCTGTTTTAATATGCTTAGTGTTTGTTTGATAGAAACATATTTGTTATTAAGGGAAGAAAAGCAGAACTATTCAGATGTTTCAACTTAAGGCTGTATGAAGACCGCGTCTCACCATCAAATAATTTGAACAAACAGTTTGAGCAAACTCCGGAAGTACGTCAAAGTGACTTCACAATTGCAGTTTTTTTGAAATTCTAAAAATCTGTGCTCTCACTATCAGTCTAGTTTGATCAAATTCTTTGTATTGAGTTGTCTAACTTGTTTGTACTTTATTTAAAATTAAAATTTTTCATTATTATCCACAATGAACACTCAGGATGTGACGTCACTAACTGTCACTTTGTGTCACTAACTGTCAAGTTTGATCAAATTATTTGATGGTGGGACGCGGCCTTGACACTATGCATTTTCTTGTATCGTTTCTGATATGTCAAAAAAATGCATAGTGTCATACACAGATACAAGAAACGATATCAGAAATGATACAAGAATTTGTGTCAGGCACAGATTCTTGTACAAGAACTGCGCCAATTTCTGCGTAAAGAGCAAAAACGTAAAACCTGCTGGAAAGTGGTAACACATCTAAATGTCATAATGGCGGCTGAAAATTAGATCATATGATTTATGTCTTGATGAATTTATTTGTGTTTTTGTAGGTATAATTTATAAATCTTTTATTGATACTTAATATACCCTTTGGTATGGACTAATGTTCTACTAATAACCATATATTTAGCTCATAGTAAAGTTCAAACTATGTATAACTTTGGGTTTCATGTTGCATAATTTTTTAATAGAGGAAAATACAATAGTTCCTAATTTGGATCAACTGAAGATAATTCTTATGCAAATATTTTAGCACAAATATAAAAACAAAATAAAAAACACAAATAATCAACAGTCTTGATGACCAGACTTGATGGACACTGCCGAGAGGGACGTTTAAGGATGGTCGAAGATGTGGATAATGTCGAGTTCCTAACGGCGAAAACTTTGGTGAGAGTTCGAGATGTCATCCCTGTAAGAGTTATGAACTTAAGGGAAACTGCTATCAAGCTGAGTAGAAGAGCTTTGATCGGACAGTGTGTTCCCGTGGCTTCAATTTGCTCTGTGAATACCAATGGGAAATCATCGAAGGCGAAGTATCCAAAGGAGCTTGTTGAGATGATCATTGAAAGATGCCAAGATCTTAATCATGAACGAACGGAAAAAGTGACGTCTATGCTGATAGAGTATCAAGATGTTTTTGCTATTGATAAGAAAGATAAGGGCAAAACAAGCATAGTAACGCATAAAATAAATACCGGAGACGCTCAGCCAATCAGACAACGGCCTAGACGACTTCCATTTGCGAAAAGAGATGAAGTAAGAGATTATCAAGGATATGGACAAACAAGAGGTAATTGAACCATCGAACAGTCCATGGACATCACCAGTAGTTCTGGTAAAGAAGAAAGATGGTTCAACGCGTTTTTGTATCGACTACCGCCAGCTCAATGCGGTAACAAAAAAAGATAGTTATTGTGAGGGCCTCTAAAAATCTACCCGATCTTAAGACAAACCCCCGAGAGTCGAAATGAAATAAAAGCTTTAAAATTAGCTTTAAATTAAAATAGTTAACAGCTTGCAAAATTATTAAATGACGAAAAATTAACCGTATATCTCTAAAATGGATAGTTCTAACACACCGCGTATAATTAAAATGTTAGTAAATACCATAATCCGGAATGTCAAACGTGCATTACAGTATTTCTTATCGAACTTGTTATTACCACTCGCGGTATCTTAAAAAGTTCCCTATTTACCGGCGATGCAAAAAACCACGCACATCTAACCGATATCAGTGATATTCTTCTGAATACTTCTCGAATACTCAAATCTTTTACGACGCTCCGATTCTGAAAATCTCGTCACACATTTCAAGGGTAAACTCCTTCCATCACATAAGCGAAGGTTTTTGTATATTCAACAACACAATGACGCAATCATTATCAAAACAGAACGTATTTGTCTGAGCAGAAGAATGTGTCCATTCAGCATTTTTGAAACTCCTAATATTATAACGATTTTTGAATACAGGGTGGTGCTTTAAACCGGAGAACAATTAATCAAATATTTAAATGGCTCGAACAGTTATCCTTTGCCCAGAATAGACGATACAGTGGATACTCTCTCCGGTTCTCGTTGGTTTTCCACACTTGATTTAAAAAGTGGATATTGGCAAGTAGACATGGAGCCAGCCGATCGGGAGAAAACCGCATTTTAGATAGGATCAGGGCTTTGGCAGTTTACGGCTATGCCGTTTGGTTTATGTAATGCCCCTGCCACATATGAAAGATTAATGGAGGCAGTTTTAAGAGGTCTAACATGGAAAACATGCCTGGTTTACTTGGATAATGTAATTGTGGTTGGAAGGTCCTTTGATGAACATGCCAAGAATCTAATAGAAGTCTTTCAACGATTGAGGGCAGCGAACTTGAAGTTAAGTCCGAAGAAATGTCACATGTTTCGACGAGAAGTTAAGTACTTAGGACATATTGTATCGAGCAATGGTGTAACAGCTGATCCTGAAAAGATTGAAGCAATTAAACATGAAATAAAAACATGAAATTAGAAGTTTCCTTGGCCTATGTACATATTACCGACGATTTGTCAAAGGATTTGCCAATATCTCCAAGCCTCTAACCAAGTTGACGGAGGAGGGCAAAGAATATACATGGAGTGAAGAGTGTCAGAAAGCTTTCGAACAACTACAAAGGGCTCTGATCAGTGCACCGATATTAAGCTACCCGGGACAGGCAGGAAAATTTGTTTTGGATACCGATGTGCAACAGTGCCACAGGAGCTGTTCTCTCACAAATCCAGGATGGACAGGAAAAAGTCATCGCTTATTTCAGCAAAGTCTTGTCGAAACCAGAAAGAAACTATTGCGTTACCAGAAGAGAACTACTGGGTGTAGTGAAGGCTTGCGAACATTTCCATAAATACTTGTACGGCAGAAAGTTCCTTCTTCGAACAGATCACGCTGCTCTAAAATGGCTCATACAATTCCGTAATCCAGAGGGCCAGATGGCAAGATGGTTAGAACGATTGCAAGAATATGATTAGGAGATAGAACACAGGGCCGGAAGAGTTCATTCAAATGCTGATGCCATTTCGGGACGACCATGCAGTGCCAATTGTAATCACTGTGCCAAATTAGAGGAACGATTTTGCCCCGTGAGACGAACCACCGTAGTTAATGAGCAATGGCAGCCCCAACAGCCCAAAAGGGTATTGGATTGGATGCGGCAAGGTGAAAGACCTAGTTGGCAAAACATTAGTGCATGTAGTCCAGAAGTCATGTGGCCTACTGGAGCCAATGGAATTGTCTGGTACTAAAAGATGATCTTCTGTACAGAACCTTTGAGAGTGATGATGGTACAGAATCCAAGCTCCAGTTGATTGTACCTAAAAGTAAAGTGTCAGAAGTATTGCATCAGGTGCATCAGGTGGACACTTTGGTATTACGAAGACTCTACAAAAGGTTCGAGAACGGTTCTATTGGGTAAACTGTAAAGATGATGTACGAAGATGGTGCCGGAAATGTGAACTGTGTGAGAACATCAGCGAGATTGGGACCGACACATTCATTTATTCCTGATGACCTACCGCTCGGCCGCGAATGAAACTACAGGTCAAACACCAACCTGCCTGATGTTGGGTCGTGAAGTTCGTTTGCCCTACGACCTAGAGTTTGGCTGCAGACCTTCCGAGGAACATGTTGCAGGCAAAGAATACGTCGACCGCCTGAAGTTACGAATGAACAACATTCATGAACTTGCCCGACAACACATCCAGATAGCCAGTGACAGAATGAAAGATCAATATAATTCTCGATGCAAGAATGAAAGCTTCGAAGTAGGTGATCTTGTCTGGCTGTATAATCCACAACGTCGTCGAGGCTTGTGTCCTAAACTGCAAAGACAATGGGAAGGTCCATATGAAGTTAAGAAGAAAATAAATGACGTAACATACGGAATTAAGAAGTTGCCAAACGGTAAACCAAAAGTTATTCACATAAATCATCTTGCACCATATGCTGGCTCTAATGAAACAGAAGAAGCCCGAGTCCTAAAAACAGGAAATGAAAGATGCCGCACAGCAAAGTTTTAAGGAAATTATGTCAAATTACGCAGAGAGAAAGAGTGCCAAGATTCGGAGTAACCACAGAAGTTCAGCAAGATCTGTTTAGCGTTCCAGAAAACGTCTTTCTAGCCCACTGTGTTGCCCAAGACCTCGAGATGACTAAAGGAATCTCATCCGTATTCAATAGAAAGTTCGGCCGCCTGGACGAGTTAAGGAATCAGCAGCCTAAAATTGGAAGAGTACTGCGATTGGAAGATGGTGTTCGATCTTTGCTGTATATGGTGACCAGGAAGTCTTATACGGGCACGCCAAGCTACGAGAACATATGGCGTGCTCTAACTAATTTGAAGAAAATCGTGTGTAATTATGACATCAAAAATTTGGCTTTATCAAAAATAGGCCATGCAGTAGAAAATCTGGATTGGAAGATTGTGAGAAGCATGCTTGAAGTGGTCTTCAGAGAAACTAGCGTACGAATTACTGTGTGTTGCATGAACCCGAAGATATCATACCCTTCAAAGACAGTAGACTGTTATTTTTTTCTTGAAGGGTGTATGCAGAGCTGGACACTTCTGTAGATTCCGCCATCCTGGGCCTTCATCTAGAGTTGCTGATCGGGACGTTCAGATCTTAAGAGGGGAGCAGTGTAACGAAACTTTTGACCGACCCTCGTATACCAGCCCCCGTCTCCACACAGATAGAACAATATCATGTTTCGAGATAAGACGCGATGCAGCGGCGATGAGGACGTGCAAGTAACCGAATCTCGTAGTCATAACTAGAGATGGACAGAACGTTCCGGAATGACGGCTAGAGTATATAACGACACGGATTTTGTAAATAGAGTTAGTTTATAATATAAATTCGATCTGTAACTTGTATAAATAAATTCGTATAAACGAACCGAGAGTATTATTTTAAACCGTAATTACGCTACAATAATTTAAAATAAAAAAGATATTTTTTTTCTAATTTAGATAAGCATTCGTTTCCTCAGACTTACTGATTGGAAGTAATGGAATTTTTTCGGTAAAAATATTTTCTATACCTATACTTAAATTCCTCGACAACTTGGGATATTTTAAACATATTGGCTTCCAATAAAGTTATCCACAGTGGCGACGCGTGACTTTTTCTGAAGTGTTACCAAAACCAGATGCAAAAAATCTTATTTAAAAAAATGAAGATATGGCTAAATGTATATATACACTCACCGGTACAAAATTCCGCCACCCAAAATTTTTGATTAAATTTGACAATCTATAACTTTATTATTTGTACTTCGATTTTAAAGATTCTTGCACGAGTTTGTAGGTACATGTATTGATGTCAATTTTTATTATTCCGGTAACAAAAATTTTTTGCTTAGATGGCATTATACGGGGGTTAATGTAAGCGTTGTTTTTTCTCCTAACTTTAAAAAATTCTGTGGAAAAATTGGAGGGCTGATTTTGTTTCATACTCCTTTTGTATTATCCTGGAGGTATCACTAAGGTCTTGTTTTTTGAATTATCTGAATATCTCTTTTCTTGTAAGAGCTGTAATTAAAAACACTGCTTTGAAGGTTTATTTAATTAAAAATATCAAACGCACTAAAATTAACAAAACAAAACAAATTTAACAACAAAACAAAGAATTCAATAGCGGTTATGTCCACCTCTTGCAGCAACGACTGCTCGCAATCTGTTTAGCATCTAATAAAGATGTGTTTTCCTTGTCTGGGGAATAGCCCGATATTCCTCTACCAGGACCATAACTGTACCAAATTTTCAGGAGGCCTAGGATGACGGCAAATAGCTTTTTTTTATTCATCCCATAAATGCTCAATATCATTGAGATCTGGGCTGCATGCGGGCCATTCTAATCTTATCAATCCAACCTCAATTGTATGAGTCAATCAGTGTTTTTATTTACAAAAAATGGTACAGCTCTTACAAGAAAAAAGATATTCGGATAATTCAAAAAACAAAATGTTGGTGATGCCTCCGGGAAAATATGACAGGACTATGAAACAAAATAAGATATTCCATTTTTCCACAGAATTTTTTAAAATTAGGAGAAAATACAACGATTCCTTTCACCCCTGTACAATGACATGCAAGCAAAATTTTTTGTTACCGGAATAATAGCAAACAATATGAATACATGTACCTATAAACTGGTGTAAGAATCTTGAAAATCGGAGCACAATAAATAATAAAGTTATAAATTGTCAAACTTAATCAAAAATTTTGGGTGGCGGAATTTTGTGCCGGTGAGTGTAGCTTCAATAATATCATTTTGTATATCACTTGAAACTCTCGAAAAAACAGATGTTTCTAGATGTTGACAAAATTTTTGATCTTTTTTGGCAATTAATGTTAACAATTCCCTGTAATTGCCTGGATTGTCAGAGTTGTCGCACTCAAAATGACCACGAAACGCTAGTTGATTTTGTTTAGCTAAGACCACAGTATCTATTATAAATGTGCTAAGGATATACCTATCTATTTTTTTAACAAACTCATTATGTTTAGCAATATTTGCTTTAAAAGCTTGGTTAAGAGAACTTTTGATTTTTGTTTTGCCAAACTGAATCAAATTGGGTATACATACATCTTACATGTAGGTAACGGAGAAATTTCATGTCTCCTTTTTAAAAATCTAACACTATTTAAATCGTGAACCTGGTCCACCAATTTTTCTGTAGAAACCAGAAGACATGGCCAACAATACAGTATATTTTTCTTGCAACCATAATATATAACCAAGGATTTTCACTGTAGGTACCAACTAAATTTAAAATATCGAACTACTTATGTTGATTATTTTTTAAAATTGTTTAAAATAGGTCTTTCATTTTTAATCTCATTTTTTTCTTCAAAATTATACAAGGAGAATTACTTTTCAAGTAGCTGATCGATTAAGAAGCGACACTTATCCATGGTTAACTGCACGCACACTTCGTTTTATAGGTACTGTCACCAATTTTAAATATGGTAACAGCGCTACTGATACACAGCGCGCTTATGCCGTCGCTTCTTCAAAATTTTCAGTCACTAGCCGGTCCCGAGCGCCAGCGTGGGTATATAACCATTGTAACCAGACATGAGTCTGGTAACAGAGTGTAATAAAGTGCAACTGAGTCACATAAACTCGCCAATATTTTCGTGTCTACGAGTAGTTGGCTATTTACTGAGTTAGGTACTATTACCACATAATATAATATATTTTTATTGGTAAAAATATTGGTAAATAGAATTATTCATCGTCATAAAATATTTATTTGCAAGATTTTTAACTGATACCAATGGTAACAGTGGTTACATGGACGCTTCGCCAGTGGTAATCCATTTCACAATTGGTGTTAGCACAACTGCTACTTTTTGCAACTTTATCCAAAATATTTCATCTAGACAGTTTGGTTTAATATTCCGTGAAAATTTTTAATGTTCTCCCTCTATGACCATAAGCATTTGTAAAGCACTTTTAGACGCAATAAGGCTATTTATACAGTTAAGGATTGAACCCTACCTTGTTTTTACAGGAAGTTTAAATGATATAACCTTATTGTAGTTTTGAAACTATATTTTATTAAATCGGACAAGAGATATTTGGGAACTAGTTATATTTTTATTATAAAAATAATAAAGCTAATATTTCAATTTTCAATTAAATTTAAATTAGAATCAACAAATCATTCAACCACGAAAAGAAACTAAAAGCAATTGGCAGTGGTGTAGGTTAGCCGGTCGTGTGAATTAAATAGCGCTACTTCCACGTAACGTGGAAGCTACTTTTCACGTCACGTCATGTCACTGACTGTTATGTCCAAAAGGCTCTTGGAAATATTTTTAAAAGTTAACTGAAATATTATAGAAAGTTCTCGGAAATATTATGGAGAGGTCTCGGAAATATTCTCGAAAGTTCTCTGAAATATTCTCAAAATTTTTCATTTCGATCTATTTCCACTGAAAGTTTCCGGGAACATTCGCAGTCAGTCAAATATTTCCATTTTTTATAGGCGAATATTCTCGGAAATTTTCCAATGTTCGTGAATATTCGCTTGTAAATATTCTCGACTCATATCACTACCTGTATATATTAATTTTTCAAAAAGGTAATACCGGAATTGAAAAGAGCGTAAATGTGTTAATTACCATGTAATAAATGCATAATTTATCTTCACATGTACCTACATAATATATGTGGCAGATTCGTGCAAATATTATAAGAATTATTGTGCATTTAATGGTAGAAGATATAAGATTTAGATACATATAAGGCCATCTCAGATTTTGCCCTTTATAAAAAAAGGCGGGCATTCAAAATGGCGATTATACATATATGCCCATATAGCACACAACGTCCGATGTACGTCCATATAACGTACATTTAAAGTCCAAACGTCCATGGACCAAAACTGGACGTACTATGTACGTACATTACGGGACGTCCATCGGACGTTTGATTTCAACGTACATTGGACATCCATTTGTGGTCCATGGATATTTTACACAAAACGCGACTATTATATTAAGTCCCAAAATGCAAACTAAATGAGAATCTTCTTGACAACGTTGTCGCTCTTCGCGCTATCGGTCGTGAAAGGTAGTATTAGTTAGGCAGGTACTTTTAAGGCTGTATGACACTATGCATTTTCTTGTATCATTTCTAATATCGTTTCTGATATCGTTTCTTGTATACATTTTCTTGTATCATTTCTTGTACGTACATTTGTGCCCTGTATGACACTATGCAAGTTCTTGTATCGAAAACTGTATGAAATTCGGCACGTGATTGGTCGAAATTTTGTTTGTCACCCTGTCATGTTACTGGTATGGTAGTACTGCGTCTACAGCTGATTTTAAGGATTTTATAAAATTTATAAACTTTTAAAAACAAATATTTTAATGTTATAATAACTAGAATTTTTACGTTGACTGTTGATTATTTGTGTTTTTTTATTTTGTTTTGATATTTGTGCTAAAATATTTGCATTATAATTATCTTCAGTTTGATCCAAATTGGAACTATTATATTTTCCTCTATTAAAAAATTATGCAACATGAAACCCAAAGTTATTCTAAATATATGGTTATTAGTAGAACAGTAGTCCATACCAAACGGTATATTAAGTATCAATAAAATATTTATAAATAATACCTACAAAACACAAATAAATTCATCAAGACATAAATCATATGATCTCATTTTCAGCCGCCATTATGACATTTAGAAGTTTTACCAGCAGGTTTTACGTTTTTGCTCTTTGCGCAGAAATTGGCGCAGTTATTGTACAAGAATCTGTGCCTGACACAAATTCTTGTATCGTTTCTGATATCGTTTCTTGTATCTGTGTATGACACTATACATTTTTTTGACATATCAGAAACGATATTAGAAATGATACAAGAAAATGCATAGTGTCATACAGCCTTTAGGGGATTATCGCTGTTAATTGTTGTGGAATACTGAAGGATGGTTTATTTATGATAATTCACAGAATGGCAAACGCGCTTGTAATATACAACAACGGTACTGACTCTAAAAATAGTTTGGAACGGAAACAGAACAGAGCTTAAAACAAGAATCTACAGGTCGAGCAAGTCTCGTAAATTTCACGATTGCGAGCCACGCTTCACGCAACCGTGTTTGCGTACTTGTGTTTCGAGTTGCGTGGTCGCGCGCAATCGTACTTGAGACGCTGTGTCAGGTGAGGTGTTTGAAAATTTTGTAACTTGATTGCTTGATTCTGTGGTGTGAAGGTGGTTAAACTTTTGTTTTATTTTTTTTTGTTTTTGTTATTGCGAATATATCGCAGAAAGTTTTTAGATGAAGTAATTTTATGATGAAGATAACACAGAAAATACAAGAGGGCAGCATACTTTGCAAAACAACTTGTTACAATTTGAAATCAGCATTTTGTTAAGTTGTTGTCTTGCAGGTAAAAAAAGTGACTTTAAAAAAATTATATCTTGGAAACTAAAAATTATTTTTATTTATAATTGAAACATGTAAAAGTATAGTACTCTCAAAAAAATTTCAGCCAAAAATATTCATTTTTGTAGAGTTGACTGCAATTTTTCGACAACAGCCCTTTTTTGCAGTGAGCAGCATAACAAGTCCAGTCTCATCTGAAATCAAAGTTTCTTGTAGTTTATACCTCTGGCTAGTGAATGAACAAAGGATTTTTTATTAGATGAGGTCATTTTTGTTTTATAAAAAAAACTACTTTAAAAATGAGAAAAATTGGGGTCAAAAATGTGTTTAAACTTATGTAAAATCTTCAAATTTCATTTTTTTTAAATTCCTTCGTTCATATTCTAGCCAGAGGTATAAACTACAAGAAACTTTTTAATTTCAGATGAGACTGGACTTAGTTATGCTGCCAACGCAAAAAAACTTAAACTCTACAAAAATGAATATTTTTGGCTGAAACTTTTTTTGAGACTACCTTAAGTAGGTACTATACTTTTACATGTTCCAATTATAAATAAAAATAAATTTTAGTTTTCGAGATATAATTTTTTTAAAAAGTCACTTTTTTTACCCACAAGACCTATGTAACCCCTTAAAAAATGTTTGGAAGAATATGTTTGATGGCCAAGATGCATACATATATTTAGAAGCAAAGTTCCTGATTTCTGTAGTATAATACGTAATACCGAAGAGGAAGTAGCCCTAAGCGCCGGACTCCACTTGCGATTTGTAGTTGTGAAGATTGAACACATTCTTTCAAATAGAAGTCAATCCATGATTATTTAGTCACAAATGGATTGACTTGTATTTGACACAATGTGTTCAATCTTCCTGATTACAAATCGCAAGTGGAGTGCGGCGGTAATAACACCAAAATATTCCATATAGGTCCATAGAAGGTACACAGACATTGAAAAATTCCTGGAATATCCCCGAAAACATGTTCCCTGAACATCCCAGGAAAATCCTGTGTCAGCATTTTAAACATTACCTGAATGTCTTATTGGAACATTCCATGAATGTCCACAAATGTTCTCTGGACATTCAAAATATATTTTGTAGACATTCCCTGGATATACCAGAAATACAGTGATGACCGCTCTAATAACCGGCAAAATAGCACAAAAGATGTATTAAGTAGTGAGATAAAAAGACATGAAACTAGTCGAGCTGGGAAATTTAGCGATATTAACTTATACATTTAGATTGTATTGATTGTGTACCACCTTCAGACGTATCAGACGAGTTTGGAAACTACCACTGTCACAGTGACAGTTTTAGTTGACATACTCCTCCGATATGTGTAAAGGTGGGATCAATATAACGTAAATTTAAAGGTTAATTTCGCTAAATTTCCCAGCTCGACTAGTTTCATTTCTTTTTATCTCACAACTAAATATGTTGCCCATATTTTGCCGGTTATTAGGGCACTCATCACTGTACATCCTTGCTGATGTGACAATACCTCCTATCTGTTTTTTCATGAGTTTTGTATGAGAGATGGAAAAACATGTTTTAAGGTCACCTCCTGTGTTCATATGTAAGTTTTGACTTGTTTTGTAGTTCATAGATAGTTTAATTTACTACAAAACAAGTCAAAAAATATCATATGAAAACAGGAGGTGACCCCAAGACAAGTTTTTAGTCTCTCTTACAAAACTCATGAAAAAACAGATAGGATGTATTATTACATCACTGACGATATGTGGCCATACCAAATAATACATCCTTGATAAATATAAACATTTTTATTGAACAAAATCTTTTCATACATTTTTTCAATGCAATTTACTGATATTCCTAAATATTTCAAAAAGATGTGTCACATTTGCTTTGTAAACCTTTCTTTTGCCTTTCGTAGCCACATATTCCGTTTCCTTCATGGTTTTTTGTAGACCACTTCTCTCAGCTTATTCTAAAAAAAATAAAATAAATGGTAATTTTTCTATCCTTTACAATTAACAATCAGAAGAAATACTATTTACAGATAATGATATGCATAATAATAATAGGTTTGTTCTAGCATCAGTTTGAAACCATCAGCGAATAGTGGACCAGCGCGAGTAGAGGGGATCGCACTGGTGACTGTATTATGTTCTTTTACTGACCAACTGTTTGCTGATGGTTTTTGACTAGTTTGACTGTTTGCTAGAACAAACTTAATAATAATGAATATTTTGTATTTTGACAATGACATCTGATGTGGAAGTCAAAACATTAATAAAATTATTTTTTCAAGTTAACTTTCACATGCGCGTCTTAAAATTGTACTTTTAATACTTATATCATAAATAACTATTAAAACTATCTTAAGAGGAAACAGTATCGATCAACAGGTAGCGAAAATGTGTTCCAAGATTGCGGCTGTAATTTTGAATATTTTTTCAAGATATTTGGCACACATATTCGTAATATAATAAAGAATGGCGGTACAGAGCCCAATTTGAAAAATATATTAATATGTGGAAATTACTTTGTAATTAAATACAATATAAAAAAACGAGCTTGTACCGCCATTAAGAAGAACAAAAAAATACACTTTTTTTAAATACAACTTTTTTATCCGATTTTGTGTTATTTTGGAACTACTAAAATTTTTTATTTCATTGGTAGTTCCAAAATTACACAAAATCTAGGCATTGGATAAAAAAGTTTATTTGAAGAAAGTGTATTTTTTTGTTCTTCTTAATGGCGGTACAGGCTCGTTTTTTAAATATCGTATAATTACAGAGTAATTTCCACATATTAATATATTTTTCAAATTGGGCTCTGTACCGCCATTCTTTATTATTTTACGAATACATGTGCCAAATGCCTCGAAAAAATATTCAAAATTACAGTGACAATCTTGGAACACGTTTTGGCTACCTGTTTATCGCTACTGTATTACCTTAAAACATTGTAATTTGCTAAACCAGTATATTTTACTCTACTACTACTCTACTAGCTACCTCATTTTCCACTGTTTCTAAAGACTTGTTTACATGGGTAGAGTTTTGAGGAGAGTAGAGTAGTGGTAGTACTCTACCAAAAATGGCTTTGATACCATTCACATGAGGAGAGTACAAGTATAGTACTGATGCTAGTATAGTGAAACCGATTTTTGTATTTTTAAACACTCTTGATTATAAGTGCACCTTAAATTCTTAATTTTTTGCTGAAGCTCGTTTACTCCAAAGCCCCCTTTGCCATTCTTTCGACGATTTCATCCTCCGCAGCTTGCTGCAAACTTTTATTTCTGTAGTATACACTACCTAAATTCCATAAACACTGGCATTCGCCGTATTATAGCTCTACAAGTTTTAAAGTTTCATCTTCGGTGAACTTCATTTTCACTATTTACACAAAACACAATTCCAGCCAGAATGACAGCACCTCCATGTACTCTCCTACCTACTCTATTCTGCCATAATTGAGCGTGTTCCATGGGTAGAGTGTGCAGCTGAGTAGACATTTTGGCAGTAGTGGTGGTCATAGAGTAGTTACTTTGCCATAGGTTGCTAGTCACTCTACTTTAACTCCAACTATACACTCTACCAGCTATTCTACTGTGCTGAGCATTTTTACAGGTAGAGTTACTCTACTCTATCAAGTACTTGCATCATTACTCTACCCGTGTAAACAAGTCTTAAATCTACTGAATGAAAATCTACTTAATCTTAATCTACTCTTAATGAAAAATGTCTAAAATAATTTACCCACCTAGTATTATTGTAGAATTTAAGACAGTCCAGTGCCTTATAAATAATTTCAATATGAATATTTTTCCCTTTAATTCTCCTTTGATACCACTCCATTTTAGAGTTTGGGGAACTTATTTCATTGTGTTTATAGACCATATTTATTGAAGGAACCCAATCTGGAGATTGTTATTATCGATTAAGTCGGCTGGTTTTCCTATAAGATTAAAATGTTAACATCTTCAAAAATCATTACTGTTGCAATTGTAACTTACCAGATATAAAATGATTACAGCAGACAGGACAGGAAAATTTTCATTTCGCTAGTAAAACCTGTACATTGTATTGCATTTAACCATTGTTGTCTCTCAGATACCTTATTTAGTTCAGTTTAAAAGTGAACTTTATCTTGCATTTAACTATCACAATTACTTTGCATTTCACACTTCAAAACACAACACCAATGAAGCATATTATCTTTCTAAATTAATACTTCCAGAGAAAATGTTAAATTAATCTTTGTACAACACAAAATTACAAAGAAATACAACTAAAATTATCTAAAACTCATTAAGAACAGATAGAATAAGATTTATCTTTTACACCCAGTAGCCATATTGACATATTGATTTAATTTTGAAAACGATTATATTTAAATTTGGTAAATATAACTCCGCACGACCACGCAACTCGAAACACAAGTACGCAAACACGGTTGCGTGAAGCGTGGCTCGCAATCGTGAAATTTACGAGACTTGCTCGACCTGTAGATTCTTGTGAGCTTAAACCTCTTTTAATGTGCATGCTTCCTAGGGCGTCATTAGAGAGTTATTGCCACCGACAAATAAAGGATCCTTTATTACAGGATACTTTAATAAAGGACAAATACAGGACGGGTCTAAAAGAGTGGTATTGCAAACGCAGTTAAAGAATCTTTTATTTTGACAAATGACATGAAATATTTTTGTAAATATAAAAATAACCTATAAAATTCCATTTGTCGATATAAAATTAAAATAAGATAATTGAAGAGTAAAACGTTAAATTTAATTATTTTGTCATTTAAAGATGTTTAGAAAACAACATAATATATCCCATAATACTCATCGTTCAATAATATGGAAGTGCAATAAATTGGAAATACTATTTTAGGAGTTTTTAAATACTTTTGCATTATGGGTATATGTAATGGGGAATTTCTGGAAAATATATTATTAGGGAATAGTGGATATCCATTCCTCAACTACAACTACCGAATGACACCATTCCAGAATTTTCAGACAGAAGTTGTGTTTTTATAATCCATCACAAATCCCTTCAAGAATTGTTGTTGAAAGAACATTTGGTATTGTGAAGAGATTTCCCATTTTACCATATGTAATGAGATGCAAGTTACCTTTTATTCAAAGAATAATATCAGCTTGTTCAGTTTTACATATTGCAGTAGTACATAATACAGAAAACGTTGAAATACTGGCAAATGAGTGTGCTGTTGATATTTATATAGAAGCTGTGGCAGTACATTTTCAACCAGGAGCTAATCTAATGCGACTAAATTGTGTGTGTGTGTTTGTTTAAAATTATTGTTCGATATTTAAAGCTAGCGCTTAAACTAATTTTATTTTTATTGGACTGCAGTTTGTTAATAAATTTATAAATAAATATAAATATTATATTGGTGACTGATTTTAAGTATTTTATGATCATTAGCAGGTTTTAAATAATAAATTTATAAATATATACATACATGCTATTGGCGTTTGATCTTTTATCCATTATGGCCCTCTCTTTCTTTCTTTTCACCTCTGGATAACTAGTTATCAGGAAGTTTATCTGAGAGATTAGATACTAATAGATATCTGACAGAGAAAAACTTCCCGTTAACTAGTTATCCGGAGCTGAAAAGACAGATACTAAGGATACTGTTATATAAACTTCCCAATAATTAGTTATCTGAAAATGAAAAGACCTCTAATCTGTCAGATAAACTTCCCGATATACAAAAAGATAATAGAAGAATTAAGCTTTATGCTGGTCTTTATTAATTTTTTTGGCAATGTTTAAATAAACAAATACTGATGGCATGAAATGGATCACGAACAAGGAGGAATGAAGAAGGAATTGGAGATTGTGTTTACCATTAAACGCATAAAACTGCAGTATCTGGGACACATGATAAATCAGCACCGTTACTCCCTGCTGCAGTACATATTGCAAGGTACAGTCAAAGGTAAGCGAAGACCTGGTAGAGGGAGAATATCAATGGAACTGTTTTGAATCGCAGCTAGCAAGGTTACGATTGCTATATGATTTTCAACATTCGAAACGGATAAGAACCAAAAGAAGATGGCATGAAAATGAAAGTGTATTAATACTTTTGATTAAAAACTTTATAGATTCTAATCTATAAAAGATTAAATTTTCAAAAATAAATACTTGAACCTTTGTTTTATTTTGTTAACCTGTTGTTATATATCTGTTGAATAGAACTCTATTTTGAATCTAGAATTTTAACAAATCCTAACTTTCATTAAAATTTATTGATCTTATATCTTCAATCTCTTATATCTTCAATAAATATTTATTTCTATAGAAAAATGTAAAATATATTGAGTTTAATAAATGAGTTACTGATATTTTAAGTCTGATCATTGTAATTAGTAACAATTTAAAATTATTTACATAATATTCCTTTTTACAACTTCTTGTAATAACTCCAAGCTTCAATAAAATGTTCTTTTCTATATTCGTTTGGGTCAAAACATCAATAATCTATATCTCAGAATATTACTTAGAGTTGTTTTTAATAAATAAAACCCAACATACAACTTTAATGATGAAAGTTTAATCAAATATCAATCCCACAATACATAAATTATCAATCCAAAGAAGCGACAAGATAAATTCAAAATACAAGTGAAGTTAGACCTTTCTTCACATTTTTGACACGTTATGTCAAAATAAAGGAACTTTTATTAAAATAAAGGTGTCCTCTAATTTTCCTTAAATACAGGCGGCCTGTATTTTATTAAAAGACAAAAATAAAAGACGCAATACTGCGCATGCTTATATGTCAAAATAAATGATCTTTTATTACAGGTCGACTTAAAAGACCTTGGCAATAACTCTCTATTATCTGAATCTCGTCTTTATGAAAATACATCCTGTGATATATTTGTGTTTTCTCTTTATCGTGCAAGTGCAGTCGTGCATTAATGAAGTTCCTAGTTCCTATAATAAAGTATATATTATAATGAAGTTATAGTAAAGAGAAATAAAAAGGTCTTTTGTGTAATATTTTTAAGTATAAGTTTAGTATTATAAGGAACTATTTCCTATAAAGGCTTTTTGCTATGTATTCACAAAATTATGGATACTAGATTTCTTTCTGAAAAGTGCCCTACAAATGTCCATAAGACGTATATTGAATGTACATAGACGTACATTGAATGTACATAAGGTGTACGCTGAAAGCTTCAATACAACGTACAATGTACGTTTGTAGCGGACGTTCTATGGACGTCCAATTTTGTGAACTCTGGACATTCGTTGGACGTCCACCGGATGTCCATTGTACCTTAGCGGGACGTCCATTGGACGTTCCAATGTACACAGATGTACGTCCATTGGATGTCCATAAAACGTACTTATGCTATCTGGGTGACTAATAGCATGATAACTTTTAAACGAAAAGTCCGATTTCAACGAAATTTGGTATATAGGTTCTTTTTTTATGTATAAGATCAAGCTCTTGAACCGAAAAAATCGGTTTACCAGAAGCTGTGCTTTTCCTGATTTTATTGTAAAAAATATGTTGTTCATTTTTCAATTCTTTCACCCTGTATATATTAAGTTTTCAAACAGGTAATACCGGCGTTGAAAAGAGCGTAAAAATATTTTTTAGGACATATTGTGAATTCTTAGTTATATTAATAATTAGTATTAGTAATTATTACCATTTAATAAATGCATAACGTTTTTTCACATGTAGGTACCTATGTGCGGCAGATTCGTGCAAATAATAATATAAAGAATTATTGTGCATTTAATGGTAGAAGCATATAATTTGGACCACACATAATACAAATACAAAGATTCAAATTTAGATCTGAGGCCATCACAGATTTTGTCTTTTACAAAAATGACGGGCATTCAAAATGAATCTGCCGCCCATAGGTACATGTGAACATACGTTATGCATTTATTAAATGGTAATTAACATAAGTAAAAAGTTCAAACTATTTCCTAAAAAATAATTTTATACTCTTTTCAATGTTCGTGAATATTCGCTTGTAAATATTCTCGACTCATATCACTACCTGTATATATTAATCTTTTTGAAAAATTTATATATACAGAGTGAAAGAATTAAAAAAGAAACAACAATTTTTAACATAAAAAACAGTAAAAACACAACTTCTGGTAAACCGATTCTTTCGGTTCAAGACCTCGATCTTATTCATCAAAAAAAGAACCTATATACCAAATTTGGTTGAAATCTGACGTCTCGTTAAAAAGTTATCGTGCTATTGTCAAATATGTATAGTCGCCATTTTGAATGCCCGCCATTTTTGTAAAATTAACAAAAACTGAGATGGCCTCATATCTAAATTTAAACCTTTATATGTGTAGTATATGTGGTCCAAAGTATCTGCTTCTACAATTAAATGCACAATAATTCTTATATTTGCACGAATTTGCGGCACATAGGCACATGCGAAGATACGATATGCATTTATTAAATGGTAATTAACATAACTAAAAAGTTCAAAATATTTCCTAAAAAACATTTTACGCTCTTTTCAATGGCGGTATTATCTTTTTGAAATTTATTTTATTTAGCGTATGGCTTAAGTATATCACAGAATATATTTAGATTTATGCATTATACAATGCATCACAAACAGATGTCCAATTTTTTTATATATTCGATTGACCCTTCGGTTGCCATTACAAAGTCTATAGGGTCGCCTGTGTATGCTCTGCGTGGGCAGTCCTGAACAATGTGACTGATAGTCTGTCTTGCAGCGCCGCAGTCACAAGAAGGCGAGGGGAGTTTACCCCATCTGTGGAGGGAGTCGGCGCATCTTCCACAGTTTGTTCGAATTCGATTAAGGGCTGCCCAAATCTTACGGGGACGTTCAAATTCGCCAGGTTTCCCTATGATGTCCGGTAGACTATGGTAATGCGGATCTGTCCTACTTTCCCAATCTTCTCTCCATCGGGTATTTAAGTCAAAGTTGGATTGCTGCAGCGCTTGAGCAGATTGTAGAGGGGGTAACCTGGATCGGAGACGGTTTCCAAGAATATCGGGGATGTCGTTGTGGACTAGAAGCTGGCGACTGTCCATTATTTTGTTATATTCTTTAACCAATGCATGTTCGCGGCGTAGGTTGGGTGGTGCTATATTACTAAGGGTAGGTAGCCACATTGTAGGGGTGGGCTTAATTGTGCCTGTTATCATACGCATAGTACGGTTTAGTTGGGTGTCGACCAGGTGGGTATGCCTGCTATTTAGCCACACTGGAGCACAGTATTCTGCCACCGGATATTCGCTCCGAGCGTTAACAAAGTGTCAAAGCATAATCGACCGACCTGCTCATGGTGGCGGTTTTTTGAAATTTTATAAGGACGCTTTGTATATGTTTAAATGAGATATTTAAAAAAAATGCCGTGTCACGCTAGTGATACTATGTATTAACATAAACAGAAAATAAAAACACACTTAATCTGATATAAATTCTTCACTTTCCAATATTGATTATCAGTTTGATTTTGTATACATAACCTCACTATCGCAGTTTATGGCAATAAATCTTTATTAACGAAAAAGAAAATATTTTTGTTGCACTATAAATTACAGTATAAATTAATAACTAATGAATTCTAACAATTGTATTCGGTTATTATCACTACAAAATAAAATATTCAAGTTTAACAAAATAATCCCATAAGACTCAATGTTAAAACGTCCTTACAAAATCTGACAGCGTGCCACGTGACTGTAAGTAGAGGGGAGACGCACGGAGCCAATATCAGGCCAAGAGCAGAGGATCTTAATTTGATGCTGTGGACCCCCATGTAGTGCCGCAGAGTTTCTGTATTATATTGTTGCGTGTTTTCAATTTTGCTGCTGTTTTCGTCAGGTGTTCTCTGAATGTGAGCGTTCTGTCTAGAGCAGTGGTTCTCAAAGTGGGCGATAACGCCCCCTTGTGGGCGCTGGAGGCCTCTAGGGGGGCGGTAAAGGGCACAGAGAAGATTGGGGGGCGTTGAAGCGGTTTACAGGGGCAATGGCTAATTTAATTTTTTACCACAATAATTAATTAGTTTATTAAAATATCAAAAAAAACAACACAATTCTATTACAAAAATTATCTTTAAAGAATACTCAAAAATATCAAAACTGCTTTTTCTAGAAAATATAATAATACTCTAGCTCTCTGAGAGGAAAACCTACCTACTGGTTATAATACCGCTTTTTATCGATTCCCCGCCCGCTGCCGAGGCGAGGCCCGCCCGCTGCCTCATATAAAAGCGCACGCCATCCAGTCATGTCATTCGACAATCTGCTCTACTAGGGACCGAACGTCTCAGACGTCAAGGAGCATCGCGTTATTACGAAAACAAGTGAATTTAGTGACGAGATAAAGTGCTGTACGTACAGTGCCTAATTTGCTCAGTAAGAATACTGTGAGTGGTGTCATTAGCAAGTTTTTAATACTCGATTCTTTACTTCGGCTTTTTTGAAGACAAAATTATGTCGGAAGCAAAAAAGAAGAAACGGCAGTACAGCGCGGAATATATAAAATATGGATTTATTGAAAATCCTACAAATCCATCTTCGCCTATGTGCCTTCTATGTCAAAAAAAAATTTCGAATGAAGCGATGAAACCCTCAAGGTTGCAAGATCATTTGAATAAAATGCATTCAGATAAAAAAGACAAAAATGTGACTTATTTTCAAGACTTGGAAAAGAAGCACGCAGCTCAGCCAACTGTGTCAAAACTTTTTTCAGCGGCTTCTAAGCAAGACGAGGACGGACTCCGAGCTTCCTACAATATCTCCTTGCTAATTGCTCGAACAGGTAAACCTCACACTATTGGAGAGGATTTAATTTTACCGGCAATAAAAGAAGTAATAACTACTGTGCTCCATAAACCAGCGGCAGATATTATCCGAAAAATTCCTTTGAGCAATAGTTCCTTGCAAAGACGAATTGATGAGATGGCTGAAAACATTGAAGAGTCGTTGTGCAATCATCTGAAGACTTCTAAATTTTCAATTCAGTTAGATGAGTCCACTTTACCAACTGGTGAAGCATTGTTGCTGTCATACGTGAGGTTTATTAAAAATGATAAAATATGTCAAGAACTATTATTTGCCAGAAATTTAGAGACCGATACAAAAGGAGAGACCATATTTAATACACTGGAAAAATTTTGTGATGAGAAAGAAATTCCACTGAAGAATATTATATCAGCTGCTACGGATGGCGCTCCGGCTATGACAGGACGTCACAAAGGCTTCATAGCGTACTTAAAAAATAAAATTCCAGATGTGCTCGCTGTACATTGCGTCGTTCATAGACAACATTTGGTTGCGAGAAATTTGAGTGAGCGTCTCTCTCAATCACTGCAATATATCATCACAGCAGTCAATAAAATCCGAAACAGCTCTTTAAATGACCGATTATTTAATCAGCTTTGTGTTGCTAATGATGAAGATTTCAACCGATTGCTATTTCACACAGAAGTACGTTGGTTATCAAGAGGTAACTGTCTGACTCGATTTTACAATCTGTTTGAGTCTGTGATAGAGTTCTTGGAAAATAAATACAAAGAATTGCACGACAACCTCATCACTTCAAAGAATGATATTGCGTACTTGACAGACCTATATAAATTATTTAATGATGTCAATCTCCAACTTCAAGGTGACGACTCGAATTTGATTAAAACAAAAAATGTCATTGCTGCTTTTGTAGCTAAACTGCTCTTATACAAGTATAATATCGGCAGACGTGAGTTTCACAATTTCCCTAATTTGTCAGCAGTATCCTTCAACAACGACGACTTGCTTGTTTACTGCCAACATTTGGAGAACCTCCACAGGAATTTCACAGAACGATTCCAGGACATTTTAAACTTGGAAATACCGGACTGGGTGTTGGATCCTTTTTCAAATGTCAACACAGCAGGATCACCCCAGCTGGAAGAAGAACTCATAGAACTGACAACGAACGAGGAAATAGAAATAAAATTAAAAAATGGATACCAAGAATTTTGGCTACAAAGGCTAATCCCGCAATTGTACCCTGGATTGTGGTCCATCGTTCAACTATTTTTGATAGCATTCCCATCATCGTATTTGTGTGAACGTGGATTTAGTGCTGTGACAACGTTGCTAACTAAAAAGAGAAATCGGTTGCAGATTACCAAACGCGGTGACTTACGGCTGTTTTTGAGTAAATTCGAGCCTGATATTAACAAACTTGTTAAAAATCATCAGATTCATCCTTCACATTAGATTAGTTTTAAAATTCAAATTGAAATGTTTGTTTTAATAACATGAATAAAAGTTTTTCTAATATAACAAAATGGTGTTTTAAATTACTCTCATCAGAAAGTCTTATTTTCACATGACACGCATAATTTAATTATTAAAATAATGACTGCGATTGTGATTCTTAAGATGTAGTAAAGTAAAAAAAAATGGGGGGCGCTAGAAAATAATTAATTTTCGATGTGGGCGGCAGACAAAATAAGTTTGAGAACCTATGGTCTAGCTAGAGTAACCCCAAGGTATTTCGGGTATTTATTGTGTTTTAACAGCTTGTTATTAAAATACACTCGCAATTCTCTGTTTGCCAACTTGTTGTTTAGATGAAAAGCTGATACTTCAGTTTTTGTAGTAGGTACTTGGCTGTAGTCTCCATTTCTTAAGGTATTCGCTGAGGATGGATAAGTCATTCGTGAGAGTGATTTCTGTAGTTTCTAAAGATTGGTGGCTTGTTGCAAGGGTCCAGTCGTCAGCATATCCAAACTTCAGAGATTCGGTTTCAGGCATGTCAGCAATATAGAGGCTGAAAAGTAAAGGGGCAAGGACAGAACCCTGTGGAAGACCATTGTTAAGTTCTGTCTACTCGTCTCCTTTCCCATTATAACCTGGAAGGCTCTGTTGGTCAGCATGTTGTCAATGAGGTTAATTATCTTTCTGCAGGGGATAATGCGGGCCAGTTTATATATTAATCCCTGTCTCCAAACAGTATCATATGCTGCTGTTAGATCTATAAATACTGTTGCTGTCTTTTGTTTCTTTTGAAAACTAGCTTCTATAAAAGTTGTTAATGACAGCACTTGGTCCGTACAGCTTCGATGAGGGCGGAAGCCAGCTTGTTCAATGGGGACATTTTCTAGTATCCTGTGACTAATTCTGTTGAGGAGAAGCTTTTCTAATAGTTTATATACCATGCTGAGTAGAGCTATGGGGCGGTAGTTTTCTGGCTTATCGTTTGATTTGCCCGGTTTCGGAATTGCAATTATCTTTGTTCGCTTAAGTGAGAAAGGAATGTTACCTGACTGAAGTATATCATTAAAGAACATTGCAAGCCACTGTTTCGTGTATGCACCACTGTGTATCAAGAACTCTGGATGGATACCATCAAAGCCAGGTGCTTTACCTGATTTCATTTCTTTCAGCGCATGTGTGATTTCAGAAATAAGTATTCTTGCTGAATATTCGGAGTTCGTTCTGTTCATTTGTTTTAATGCCCTTAAGTCTCTTTTCACGTTGGTAGTATGTGTTCGATCTCGTGGAGCTCTGGATAGAGATACTATATGGGAGGCAACCTTGTTAGGAGACATTTTAGACTCTCTGGATTCCAGCTGGTTAGCTCCTCCAATTTTTCGCAACAAGGACCATGCCTGCCGGCTTGATTTTTTGAAGTCAAGGTTTTCGACAGTCTTTATCCATTTTTGGCGTCTAGCTGTATCGATGTTGTGTAAAAGCTCATCGGCTATTTCTCGGTCACCACTTTCGAGAAACTTCGTGTATAAGTCTTCACATGTTTCAGTCCATCCAGGCACATATTCTTTGCGATACCCCCTAGGGATGGTTTTCTTGGCAGTGCTTATTACTGCGCCCACAAACCTCTCATAATGTTTGCTGGTTGGAGGGACCCAGCTCAAGGTCCGGTCTAGTTGTTCAGAGAACTTCTTCCAGTTTGCTTTTCTAAGATTCCACCTGGGTCGAGGATATGATCTAATTATTGGAATTGATATTCCGATGGTGATAAGCACCGGACGATGTTGAGTATGTGGGAAGTTAAAGTCTGCAAGGACACTTCTCGCAGTTGTTAGTGGTCTGTCATTGGTATCTTTTGAGACAAAACATAGGTCTGGGATCTTTTTGAAAAATTAATACATACAGAGGGTGAAAGAATTGAAAAAATAACAACATATTTTTACATAAAAACCAGGAAAAATACAACTTTTGGTAAACCTATTCTTGCGGTTCAAAACCTCGATTTTATACATAAAAAAATAACCTGTATACCAAAGTTGGTTGAAACCTGACGCCTCGGTCAAAAGTAATCGTGCTATTATTCTTTTTCTCATAGACATCTTTCAGTGCGTCCAGTTTTCCGATTTCTTTCTAACGCATTAAATTGTATGTGACAGAAAAAAGGCACGTCTGTGATTACAGACATTTGTAACATTTATTCTAGTTGTCGATAGATGGCGCTATAATCTAAAAAAAATTATTTACGAAATATATAATATATCTACGAATATAATCTGTACAATTTATAAGATTATACAAATCAAAGAAAATACCAGTTTATAAATGCAAGTTCAAACAATTGATTTGTTTTTATGCCAAATTGCAAATAAAATGTGACAACTGTCAGACTTAACTAAAATGTCACGTTAGAATAAATGTTATAAATGTATATTATCAAGGACTTATCACCTTTTTTTTCTATCAAAAGAAGCATAGTCACAATGTATAGTCGCAATTTTGAATGCCCGCCATTTTTGTAAAAGGAAAAATCTGAAATGGCCTCATATCTAAATTTGAACCTTTAATGTGTAGTATATGTGGTCCAAATTATATACTTCTATCATTAAATGCACTTCTATCTCATATCGGCTGCACTATTTGACAAAAATTTCAAAGGTATACACTAATTTTTACAATAGTTACTGCGAAATTATTTTTTTTGCAATTTTGACCTTTTTTCGCAATTATCTCAACAACAAATGATATGTCAACTTTTATGATACGTCATTTTAAAGCTTTTTCCATGCTCTCGAAGATGTTTGTATTAAAAAAACCATAAGTTTTACTGTTATCCATTGATTTGAAAAAAAAGGAAAAAAGCCGTTTTTTGATACTAAATTGTTTATAAATAAAAATGGCCGGCAGATCCTACGTAGGAAATAGTTACAATTTGTTCTTATAGGTATTAAAATGTCGAAAAAACGCTTCAGTACCCTTACTGTCGAAGTGTCACGAACATGTTATATTTTTGTCTTATTACCCTGGCCTAATAAGTTGTAGACGCAACTGACAAATTTGAACGATTTTTCTCGCTTTTACGCGTCTTCCCTGTGTTACTAATCATGCGAGCGATAACCGCTGAGATTCGCGCGGTTTGCCCGTAGCTAAGCGGAAACCGCTGCAACTATGTTTGTCCCCTTAGGATGACGATGGTTTTCTTCCAGTGTGTACCTTCGAATGTGTTTTCAAATTACTTGATTGGTTAAACTGTTTAAAACAAATTTCACACTTGTATGGTTTTTCTCCGCTGTGCATTCTTAAATGTGCTGTTAAAGTACTTGCTTGGCTAAACTGCCTACAACAAATCTCACACTTGTAAGGGGTTTCTCCAGTGTGTACTCTCGAATGTCTTTTCAAATTACTTATATAGTTAAACTGCTTGAAACAAATCTCGCATTCGTAAGGTCTTTGTCCATCTTTGTAGTCTTTTTCATAGTATTTTTATACGCTAAATCGATTGCCACTAGTCGTGATAGCTTAAACCACGTTCCGACTTTGTTATTAATAAATTATTTCAAACATAACGGTTTATATGTAGTACGTTTACTCAGGGTTTTTGCTCGGAATTTACCAATTGGATTGATATGAAATTTACCATAGACGTAGCTAACATGTCAAACAAAACAAGTGATATTGTTCCGATGCGTGCTTTTATCCTGGGGGTGTGTTTCACCCCTTTTTGGGGGTGAAAAAAGAAAACTTTAAAATAAGTCCGGAAGTGGATAAACTGATTAATTCTAAGCAACTTTTGTTCCATACATTTTTTTCACCAAGTCAATACTTTTCGAGTTATTTGCGAGTCAATATGTTCATTATTCAACAAAAAAAACACGTTTTTGGTGGTCTTATAAGCACCTTCGAACTGATGAAACTTACAGATCATATAAACACAACATAAGTAAAGCAACTTATGAAGCAGTAACGATTAATTTCATTTGAGATGCTAATTAAGGGGTGATTTTCCCGAGGACCAACTTTATTTTGAGCGTAACTTGCTTATTTTTGATAATAGATACTTTTTCAAAAAATCAGAGTAAAGTTTTTTTAAAAGCTTTAAAAAAGTCGTAATGAGTTTTCCTTAAAAAGTGATTTAATGTTGAAATATTCGATTTGGAATTTGACGAATAACAACCTGTTTTTCGTTAGCGACAACTCCGCTTCTACGAACCTCACACATACACCATGTTTCACTTTTTTATAGTCTATAATGTCTATATTTTTACTAACAAAACTTCTTTTGAAAAAACACTTACTTTTTGAGTTATTTGCGAAAAACCGTCTAAAACGTGGGTTTCTTGTTGAAAATGAACATATTCGCTTGCAAATAACTCGAAAAGTATTGACTTAGTAAAAAACTGTATAAAACAAAAGTTGCTTAGAATTAATCAGTTTATCCACTTCCGGACTTGTTTTAAAAGTTTATTTTTTCAACCCCGTAAAGGCGTGAAACTCACCCCCAGGGTAAAAGCACACATCGGCACAATTTGTTTGACATGTTAGCTACGTATATGCCAGATTTCATGACAATCCAAGTGGTTTTTTAAAATTTAGAGCAAAAACCGTGAGTAAACCTATAAACCATAATTTTTGCAATAATTTATTAATAACAAAGTCGGAACGTGGTTTAAGCTATCACTAGTGGAAATCGATTTAGCGTATAAAAATACTATGAAAAAGACTACAAACTTGCTGTAGATAGCGCATTATTTGGAGCTTTTCGGCGAATAAACAAAATAATAATAAAGAATAAACGGTTAACAAAATAAGAACATACTTTGAGTAATCGTGACTAGTCGCGTTCGATTCAGCGACCAAAAATACACCAGAGAAGACCTTAACACTATCAATTTATTTACAGGGCTTCTAATAATCCCTGAAAATACCTAATTTTACCACAATTTGTTAATAACAATTAAACGCACCATATTTGGGCTTCCAGACCACTTCCGTTGGATTCAGCGACCCAAAAAACCTATAATACCACCATCAAATCACGGCGAGCTAGAATTTCCTACGGGACCCCCTATGTTGCGACTAGACTATAACCAAAATATAACCAGACTATAATTGAAAAACTTTTTGTAAGAAAGTTGCTACAGCTCTGGTAGTAATAGTATATTGTGCAACAAATGCAGAAAGGTACTAATTTTTCACGAGTTTGAAAAGTTGCGGCACGAGCGCAAGTCAATTCAAAATGGCTTTAGAACTGGAGATTCAAACGAGTGAAAAATTACCTTTCTGCACGTGTTACACACTATACTTTTTCTACAACCAAAGTTTTTGCTAGAAATAACAATCACAATTACCAAAAGAAGATTTATTATAATAAATTATAAATTTTAAACTGTATTTAATTAATACTAATCAATTTAAATTCCTTATACCTAAACAAATTACACAGAAATCAGTTAAAAAATTAATGCACTGCCTTAATTGTAGTTATTGTTAAAATTTATCCCTCATCTTAATGTTCGTCTCCGCACCCGCATGGCTTATAATTTTTGAAAGCCGTGGAGGTAGTAACCAGGGTGTTTCCATCTATTATCAGTCTAGTTCTAGTGGTATGGAGAACGATATTTATTGTCGTTTCCTGTACTACTGGATTGAGAACTTAGTTTGTTACATAAATGTAAGTTTTATCGACTTTGAAAAGACTTTCGACAGAGTCAATAGGGAACAAATGTGGAAAATTTTAAGACAGTATGGACTACCAACAAAAATTATTAACCTGATCAAACTGTTTTATGATGGGTATAAAGCTAGACTAGAACACGAGGAAGTGATCACAGAAGAAATAGCTATTACAAGCGATGTTAAACAAGGTTGTATCTTATCTCTTACCTGATTATGAGGAAAGTAACAAATGATCGGATAGGCATTAGATGGAACCTCTTTAGTCAGCTTGAAGATCTTGAATTTGCTGTCGATGTCTGTCTGTTAACAGAACACAGAACCCACATGCAAATAAAAGTCGATAAGCTAACACAGTACTCTGACATGATTGGTCTCCGGATAAATGCAGAGAAGACAAAAATATTAAAAAATGATAACCCGCAAATTAATAAAATAAAAGACAAAGAAATGGAAGAAGTAGAGAAAGTCACTTATTTGGGATCAATCATGGAAAGAAAAGGAGGATGCATGAAAGACATACAAGCAAGAATAACTAAGGCACAATTCGCCTTCAATGCGTTAAATAAAATCTGACAAACAAGTGAAATAGAGTCAACAAAAATCAATGTATTCAATACTTGTGTAAAAAGCATATTACTCTACGGAGCAGAAACTTGGAAGCACGACGAAAGCACAACAAAGAGGCTACGGACTTTTGTAAATAGGTCCTTAAGAAAGATCCTAAAAATTTACTGGCCTAATAAAGTAACGAAAGAAGAACTATGGAAAAGAACGAAACAAACCAGTATAATAACAACAATTAGACAGAATAAATGGAAATGGATCGGCCATACGTTGAGGAAAGATCCTAGTAACATCACAAAACAAGCACTCGAATATCAACCTGAGCGGACAAAGAAAAGGAGACGACCAGGTAATACCTGGAAGAAAACAGTAACCAGAGAACACAACAGAATCAGCTTAAGTTGGTTGGAAGTGAAAAACAAAGCAAGAAACAGAGGAGAATGGAAAGAACTGGTACGCTGATTAACCAGAGAATAAACACAAGATGCGCTGAGCGGGCCACCAGCCGTCTTACACCATCCGCCAAGAAACGCAGATGTGCAAAATACTCCACTAGGAGTGATAGCCCAAGAGAGAGATAGTTTTTTGCTAGTAACGGTTAAGATCTTTTTCAGTATGTACTTTCAGATGACCTTTCAAATGACCATTTTGAGAAAACTGCTTAAAACAAATATCTCACTCGTAACGTTTTTCTTCGGTGTGTATTCTCAAATGTCTTTTCAATCCAGTTGAAGTACAAAACTGTTTAAAACAGATCTCGCACTTGTGAGGTTTTACTCTAGCATGTATTAGCAAATGGCATTTTAAAATACTTGATTGAGCAAACTGCTTTAAACAAATCTCGCACTTATAAGGTTTCTTCCCAGTGTGCACTCTCAAATGCATTTTCAATTCACTTGTAGTACAAAACTATTTTAAGCAAATTTCACACTTGTGAGGTTTTACTCCAGTGTGCACTCTCAAATGCACTTTGAAATTACTTGCCGTAACAAACTGCTTAAAACAAATCTCGCACTTGTAAGGTTTCTTCCCAGTGTGCACTCTCAAATGCATTTTCAATTCACTTGTAGTACAAAACTATTTTAAGCAAATTTCACACTTGTGAGGTTTTACTCCAGTGTGCACTCTCAAATGCACTTTGAAATTACTTGCCGTAACAAACTGCTTAAAACAAATGTCACACTTCTGAGGTTTTTCTTCAGTGTGCACTCTCAAATGTTCTTTCAAATTGCTTGGCTTACTAAATTGCTTAAAACAAATCTCACACTTTTGTAAGGGTATTCTCCAGTGTACACTCTTACATGTATTTTCAATTCACTTGCAATAGAAAATTGTTTTAAGCAAGTTTCACACTTGTATGATATTTCTCCAGTGTGCACTCTCAAATGCGTTTTCAAAGTACCTGCGGTACTAAAACTTTTAAAACAAATCTCACACTTACGAAGTTTTTCTCCAGCGTGCCTAGTGATGTAAGAAGAGAATATTCTCGGTGAGAATTTTCTATGTTTACAAAGACCGGAATAAAAATAAAAAGTAGATATGAGTCAAATTATTATAATTTAAAAAATATGTATATTGTTTTTGCCAATTCACCTAGTACCCATATTTTTTGCATACCAAACATTATGATTCTTGAAGCCCAAACACCTACTAGCTGCTCCGCCCATGAAATGCTTTTTCGCTTTGGCCGGCCGGGGAATCACCCGATTTTAGATAAAATCGCCGAAAATCGAAGTAGCCGGGGCTGGTGAATTCCATGAACCGATGAACCACTAGCTAGGGTGTTTACGAGTGTGAGTATTTATTGTTTTGATGCTATATATTAACTTGTAACTATTCAGAATGGTGTTCATTTAAGCAGAGAAGAACAAGTTTAGGAAACTGAGTTTATAGATTAATTTAGCAACTTTAAAATATGGTGATGACTTGGCTGAAATAATGGCATATTTGTCACTTTATCGGTCTAAGGATTTTTTGAAAAACCATACGTTGTAAAATTAATTGAAAAACTAGACCCAATCAAATGGTGGAAACGTACATGTTTCGGAACAAAATTAACTAAAATAGCAATTGATATATTAAGCATGCCTTCATCCAGTGCAACGACTGAAAGAAGATTCAAGTACTTATGGTTTTATATCCACTCCCAAAAGAAACCGGCTTACTGCTGAACGGGTTGTAAGGTAACTTTTATTGCTCATAATTTAAAATTGTTAGACGTACACCAATCCATGACCGAGCTGGCAACTCGTAAAAAACAAAATCCCACAACTTCTCATCAATACCTTGAAATGCATAATTTAGATAAACAGGATGAGCTAATGATACCTAGAAATAGATTCTGAATCTGAGGCCTCATCTTTTTCACATTATATCACCACATCCATTATTTGCTGTTAAAAGGAAACAGTAGCGATCAACAGGTAGCAAAAACGCGTTCCAAGATTGCGGCTGTAATTTTGAATATTTTTTCGAGGTATTTGGCACACGTATTCGCAATATAATAAAGAATGACGGTACAGAGCCCAATTTGAAAAATATATTAATATGTGGAAATTACTTTGTAATTAAATACAATATTAAAAAAACGAGCCTGTACCGCCATTAAGAAGAACAAAAAAATACACTTTCTTCAAATAAACTTTTTTATCCGATGCCTAGATTTTGTGTCATTTTGGAACTACTAAAATTTTTTATTTCATTAGTAGTTCCAAAATGACACAAAATCTAGGCATCGGATAAAAAAGTTTATCTGAAGAAAGTGTATTTTTTTGTTCTTCTTAATGGCGGTACACGCTCGTTTTTTTAATATTGTAGTTAATTACAGAGTAATTTCCACATATTAATATATTTTTCAAATTGGGCTCTGTACCGCCATTCTTTATTATATTACGAATACGTGTGCCAAATATCTCGAAAAAATATTCAAAATTACAGCCGCAATCTTGGAACGCGTTTTCGCTACCTGTTGATCGCTACTGTTTCACCTTAAGAAGAAAATTTAATTTTTTTATCAAATAAATTTTTTGTTTTCTGTTGTTTTCGTATTTATTTATATATAAAGAACACTGTTGTTTTGTCTCATAATTTTGTATATAATTTCATGATTTTTAATACCCTATTTCATCTTTAACAATATCTCCAGGATTGCTTTTATTTGCTTATTTAAGCGGGTGGGAGGGGATATGGTGTGAAAATTTTGAACTTACGACATTGTTTTAAGCAAGTTTAACACTTGTATGGCTTTTTCTAGTGTGCACCCTCAAGTGTGTTTTTAAATTATCTGCCTTACTAAAATGTTTAAAACAAATCTCGCACTTGTGAGGTTTTACTCCAGTGTGCAATCTCAAATGACCTTTCAAAGGACCATTTTGAGAAAACTGTTTAAAACAGATTTCGCACTTGTAAGGATTTTCCCCAGTGTGCATAGTCCTGTCGCCAGGGGGGGTACAACGGCCTCGTTAATTCAGATGGACTTACCCAAGTTTTTTTTATGTATTTTGACCCGTAGAACACGAATTTTTTGGGTAACAGTTGATCCGGATGTCGATAAGATTGTTATAGACCAAGAACTTGAGGAATCAAATAACAGCGATTTTTGGCAAAACAAAACAATATTTTGTATTTTTTGGGTCATTTTAAGCAAAAAATATTTCTACAAGTTTTTTAGTAGGATGCACAGTTTTCGAGATAAACGCGGTTGAACTTTCAAAAAATCGAAAAACTGCAATTTTTAAACCCGAATAACTTTTGATTAAAAAATAAAATAGCAATTCTGCTTAGCGCCTTTGAAAGTTCAAGTCAAATTATGTCGGTTTTGATTATTTGCATTGCTAAAAATTTATTGTGTTATTGTTAAACAAAGCTACAAACAACTAGTGCGTGAGTGATGTTTCTATGATTTCTCATTTAAAATCGAACGAGTAGGTAGAATAGGTCTAGTGCAATCAAGACTATTTCTACGTTACATGCGGTAAAACGCATGTAAAAGCACGGGAAACCCTACGTGTTTATAGCTTTGTTAAACAATAAAAAAATAAATTTTTACCAATGCAAATAATCAAAACCGATATAATTTGACTTAAACTTTCAAATGCGGTAAGCAGACTTGCTATTTTATTTTTTAATCAAAAGTTATTCGGGTTCAGAAATTGCAATTTTTCGATTTTTTTAAAGTTCAACCGCGTTTATCTCGAAAACTGTGCATCCTACGAAAAAACTTGTAGAAATATTTTTTACTTAAAATGGCCCAAAAAATACAAAATATTGTTTTGTTTTGCCAAAAATCGCTGTTATTTGATTCCTCAAGTTCTTGGTCTATAACAATCTTATCGACATCCGGATCAACTGTTACCCAAAAAATTCGTGTTCTACGGGTCAAAATACATAAAAAAAACTTGAGTAAGTCCATCTGAATTAACGAGGCCGTTGTACCCCCCCTGGCGACAGGACTAGCACTCTTAAATGTCTTTTCAATTCAGTTGAGGTACAGAACTGTTTAAAACAAATTTCGCACTTGTGTGGTTTTTCTCCAGTGTGCAATCTCAAATGATCTTTCAATGGACTATTCTGAGCAAACTGCTTTAAACAAATCTCGCACTTGTAAGGTTTTTCCCCAGTGTGCGTTCTTAAATGTGATTTCAATTCACTTGTAGTACAAAACTGTTTTAAGCAAATTTCACACTTGTGAGGTTTTACTCCAGTGTGTGTTCTCAAATGCACTTTGAAATTACTTGCCGTAACAAACTGCTTAAAACAAATGTCACACTTGTGAGGTTTTTCTCCAGTGTGCACTCTCAAATGTTCTTTCAATGGACTATTCTGAGCAAACTGCTTTAAACAAATCTCGCACTTGTAAGGTTTTTCCCCAGTGTGCGTTCTTAAATGTGATTTCAATTCACTTGTAGTACAAAACTGTTTTAAGCAAATTTCACACTTGTGAGGTTTTACTCCAGTGTGTGTTCTCAAATGCACTTTGAAATTACTTGCCGTAACAAACTGCTTAAAACAAATGTCACACTTGTGAGGTTTTTCTCCAGTGTGCACTCTCAAATGTTCTTTCAAATTGCTTGTCGTACTAAATTGCTTAAAACAAATCTCACACTTGTAAGGGGATTCTCCAGTGTGCCCTCTCAAATGTGTTTTCAAATGACCTGCTTGACTAAATTGCTTAAAACAAATTTCACACTTGTGAGGTTTTTCTCCAGTGTGCACTCTCAAATGTGTTTTCAAATGACCTGCTTGACTAAATTGCTTAAAACAAATTTCACACTTGTGAAGTTTTTCTCCAGTGTGCACTCTCAAATGTGTTTTCAAAGTACCTGCAGTACTAAAACTTTTAAAACAAATCTCGCACTTGCGGCACTTAAGAGTTTTTTCTCCAGTGTGTGCCATCAAATGTGCTTTTAAAGTACTTGCATGGATAAACTGTTTGCAACAAACTTCACACTTGTACTTGTATGGTTTTTCTCCGCTGTGCATTCTTAAATGTGTTGTTAAAGTACTTGCTTGGTTAAAATGCTTACAACAAATTTCACACTTGTATGGTTTTTCTCCAGTGTGCACTCTCAAATGTCTTTTCAAATCACCTGAATCACTAAACTTTTTAAAACAAATTTCACACTTGTATGGTTTTTCCCCAGTGTTTATTCGCAAATGATTTTTTAAACGATAATTTTGAGAAAACTTTTTAAAACAGACTTCGCATTCGTAAGGTCTTTGTCCATTCGCACCTTTCGCATTTTGGTCTAATGCTTTTCCTTCATCTTGTTGACTCATGCAATTTCCTTCATCAGATGAATGTTTAGGTAGGGTCTCCATAATTTCCAATTTGCTCTCCTCTTGGGAATAACCTAAAATACAAACCAACTGTAATATAAATATGTGAGTATAAGTATAAATATATGAATATAATTAAGTGTGATATAACCTACAAGACATATTTTTCGAGGGCAAAGAAACAAGTGTAAAAATTACAAAGGAAGAAAATTTAATATTGTATGCACTAAAGAACACCAGAATCGGAAAAAGCCCGGGGCCAGATCAACTACCTATTGATATCCCTAAAATAATAGAAATTGAGTACATGGATGTCCTCTTAAAGCTCTTTAATCAAATTTATCAGTCGGGTGACATACCCAATGAATGGTTGACATCAACATTTATTTTTCTCCCAAAAAAGAAAAATTTTAGAGAATGCACCGACCACCGCTACATAAGCCTGATGTCTCAAACACTTTAAATGTTTTTAATAATCATTCATAAACGCATTTACCAAAGACTTGATATGGACATTGAAGAAACCCAATTTGGACTCCGTAGAGGCGTAGGTACCCGTGAAGCTCTCTTTGCATTCAACGTACTACTAATTCAGATATGCTTGGATGTGAACCAAGATATGTACATCTGTTTCATAGATTACAACAAGGCTTTCGATAAAGTCCGCCACAAAGAGCTAAAGGACGTTCTCAAAGCAAAACAATTACAATACAATGACCTTCAATGATCAATGACATTTTTGATCTCTAATTTTATAAAATTCAAAAATGTAAGGGATTTAAGGCAAGTACGTATTGTACGCACACGATCACATGGCATTTAGAAGAAAATAAGTTTCAAGTATCTATAGAAAGTTGCCCCACTCTTCCATATTTTAGAAACAGGTTTGTTGACGAGGGATGTTGCGGCCGCGGTGGTGAGGAGATTGCGCAAGCTTCGTAGTCATTAGTTTCGGCCGCGGTAACGATCCTGGACTAGTCCAGGATTAGTTACTAATTCCCTTAGTACTCGGGTTCAACCAAACCGCAAGAGCGGTTCAGAATCAGTTCAGGATTGATTTACACCGATGACGAATTTAGAACTAGTCCATAAAACTATAACCTATAGGCCAATCAAGTTAGGTTTTTATACTAGACATAACGGAAAAGACGAGGTTTGACAGTTGAAATGTGTAGTATAAGATATTACAAAAAGACTACCATCTTGGGATTCATCAATTTTTTAGTGGAACATTTTTTAAATAAACAATCAAAACGTCAAACTTAGTTTTGTGCTCAGAACTTAAAAACTTGTTTATTTAGAGATTTGACGTCCACAGTTAACTTTTTTTAGAACAAAAAGATGCATCGAATGAGATACGCTAAATCAAAATCGGTTAATAAACAACAAAGTTATTGCAAAACGGACAAAATCACTGTTTTTGAATTTTGTTAATAACAATTTTATTGTTTATTAAAATATGTTTAAATATACCTAAACTTGAGGGCATTATGGTGTTTCAATGGTGTGCAAAAAATGGTCCAGATCTGTTAAATAGTTTTCGCAAAATTGAATTTGTTTATAAAATTTTTTGAAAAACGAGCTAATTTCTGAGGCTGGTCCAGTTAATATGGCTGAATGTATCTCAATAATCCGGACTCATTTCCTTCGTTAAGATGTATACTAACAGCCTATGAAAAAAAAAGTAAAAAAAAATTACATATACGTACACAAAATTATTTGTTGATAAGTAGCTGTTTTTAAGCTTATAAACAATTACAATAAGTTCGTAGAAATTAAATCAAATTAAATGGCAATAAAAAATACGGAAAAACTGGTTAAAATACACAACTTCTAAAAAAAAATTTTAGGTCCTACGGCCCTTGGGGTCTGAGATGGCCCCTTTTTTTGAAAACATCACTGTTACGTTAATTAACAACACTAAGAGCTGAAATTAACCAATCTTTTATAAGAAAAGTCAAAGTTTTTAGCAAGAAAAAATGTTAAAAATTGTTTAAACAGGAGTGTTATAAACAGAGAGTATTTTGCGTTCCGACTAAAGTAAAAAATATCGGGCGTAGTCGACTGACTAAATAGTGGGCGCGGTTGGCGAACGGCAGCAACTCCTAAAATTACGTTATACCGACCACAAAAATCAACTTTAAGGTGAATGACAAATTTTCATCATTCCTTATGTTTTCGATGTCTCTGAATCCGAATATCGAGTTTATTTTTTTCTAGAATTAGTGGAACATGTTCAAAAATCTAATTTTATGCAAAAATGCGAAAAATCAATTTTGATGATTTTTCAATTTTAACTCACTGTATTTTTGGTCGCTGTAAATATTTCCTTTTGAAAATTTTACTGTGTTATCTTTGAAGCATTTAGATAACAATGGGATTTGTCCAAAATAACACATTAAAAGAGAAGTTGTTAATTTTTAAACATTTTGTCGTCAGATTTCGTTAGTTTCATGTTGACTTGAAAAAGTTGAGTGACAAACTTTTTAGTTTATAATTTTAACTAACACAGAAATAAAATATAATTCATGAAGAAGTTTTCCAAAAAAAAATAATTTAAAATACGCAATAGGAAAAATGTTATGAGACTTTATAGACGAGCGGCACACCCCAGAAAAGCTTATTTCTCGAGATAGGTACTGATACTAATTTTGGTCATACTTTATATTGTTGATGGTGCTGAAAACGAAAATTAGGGTTGTTTTGAATTTTACGTGGGGGAACATTATCATAATCGCAATTTTACCCTAAAAATAAAAAAAATCACGTTTTTTTGCGTTTAACTTGCTACAACTCTGTTCCATTGTAATATTTTTTTCTGAAATTTTTATAGTATATATTTCTCACCTTTCTGAAGACAATGGGACCTGCTTCAATATTCAATATTTCTGTCTTGCTATAAAGAAAGTTATAAATTGTTTGAAGTAAAAGGTGCAGATTCTTGAATTGCAAAGTTTAATCGCAAAAGTTGAGTGACAAAATTTTAAATTTAGCTGTTTAATTAATTTTACGTTAAAATCTAGAGTCTATAGTACAGAGAACAAAATGTTTTATAGAAAAAAAGTGGTGTAACAATTTATAAAAAACGTGATTTCATTATTTTTTATTTTTAGGGTAAAATTGCGTTTTTGACAATTTTTCCCCATCTAAAATTCAAAATAAAACTCATTTTCGTTTTTAGCACCATCAAAAACATAAAGTAATACTAAAATTACCCATTCACTACAGCGTTCTTGATATTTCGAGAAATGAGCGTTTTTTTGGGGGAGTACCAGTCGTCTATAAGGTCGCGTAACTTTTTTTCTGTTGCATATTTTGACTTGAAATTTTCCAGAAAACTTCTTCAGGACCTATGTTTTAATGCTGCGTTGATTAAAATTATAAACTAAACAGTTTGCCACCCAACTTTTATAAGTAAACATAAAACTAATGAAAAAATTGTTTAAACAATTTTCCGGCCGCGGTAGCTCTTGGTACCCTCTGGATTTGTTATAAGGAACTTTTTTTGAGTAAGTTTGTGCAAAAAATACGAATCGGAATAATTTATCTAACGGGGTCGACGACACAGCCTGGACTACACACGGATTCAAAATAGAGAAGAAAAAATGGCCTATACCTACCAATCGAGTTCTACTGTACCAAGTTTACTATTTTTTTTATCTATGATACCACATTAAAATAATAACATTTATCTTATTTTCATTGCAAAATTATCCAAAACAAAGCAGCTAAGGGGATGTATAAACCTTTTTTGAAGTGGACTTTTTATTGTTATTTTTTAAATTTATTTATTTAAAATATAATTTTACTAAATAAATGTGCAACATAATAATATTCATAAAATTCAAGTTTCTACCAAAATATATAAATATAATATTAAGCTTCAAATCCGGTATACTGTCAATGTTAAAAATGTGCTGCAACGGTCTAGCGCTAGCAAATGGTAGTCCGCGAATTTATTCTCATTCGGCTACGCCCATTATTTTTTTTACTTTAGTCGCAACGCAAAATACTCTTTGTTTATAACACTACAGTTTAAACAATTTTTAACATTTTTTCTTGCTAAAAACTTTGACTTTTCTTATAAAAGATTGGTTAATTTCAGATCTTAGTGTTGTTATTTAACGTAACAGTGATTTTTTCAAAAAAAAAAGGGGCTATCACAGACCCCAAGGGTCGTAGGACCTAATTTTTTTTAGAAGTTGTGTATTTTAACCTGCTTTCCGTATTTTTTATTGCCATTTAATTTGATCTAATTTCTACGAAATTATTGTAATTGTTTATAAGCTTAAAAACTGCTATTTATTAACAAATAATTTTATGTACGTACATGTAATTTTTTTTACTTTTTTTTCATAGACTATTAGTATAACTCTTAACAAAGAAAATGAGCCCCGGATTATTGAGATACATTCAGCCATATTAACTGGACCACTCAGAAATTAGCTCGTTTTTCAAAAAAATTTATAAACAAATTCAATTTTGCGAAAACTATTTAACAGATCTGGACCATTTTTTGCACACCATTCAAACACCATAATGCCCTCAAGTTTAGGTATATCTAAACATATTTTAATAAACAATAAAATTGTTATTAACAAAATTCAAATACAGTGATTTTGTCGTCCGTTTTGCAATAACTTTTTTGTTTATTAACCGATTTTCATTTAGCGTATCTCATTCGATGTATCTTTTTGTTCTAAAAAAGTTACCTGTGGACGTCAAATCTCTAAAAAAACAAGTTTTTAAGTTCTGAGCACAAAACTAAGTTTGACGTTTTGATTGTTTATTTAAAAATTGTTCCACTAAAAAATTGATGAATCCCAAGATGGTAGCCTTTTTGTAATATCTCATACTACATATTTCAACTGTCAAACATCGTCTTTTCAATTATGTCGAAAAACGGCTTATTTTTTACTAACTTGATTGATCTACTAGTTTTTATGTCTCCATCTTATTTTGATGAATTTGTTCATTTTAATTCAGATTTGCATGAACATTTCAACACTAGAACAGATCAACCAGATATATATTTATAGTACGAATAGGCATGGTTTAATGAAATATTTTATTGTTAAAAGTTTTAGTGACTTTAATAAGCTACCAGATCATATTAAAACATTCTCCAAATATTTTTTTTTATGAAAAAACTTTTTAAAATCATTTTAATTAAATGATTTTTATATTACCTCGTATAGGTCACAGATTTTAAGTAAAATTTGTTCTCTTATACTGCTATTGTATAATTTTTATTAATTACATGGAGTATTTTTAATATTTCTAATACCTATCTTAATATTAACGTCCATTTTATGCAGGTATTATGTTTATCAATAAAATATTAGGGTTTCCTATTCTAATAAATATTTCATAGATATATATGTTAGTTTATCCATTTTTTTACAGGTAGTACATTTTACATTACATTGGTTATTTTTGTATCACAAATATAATAAATATTTAACTTTAAAGAGACACACAGTATTAGGTACCTTCATATAAAAAAAATGATTTATTTGTTTATGATCATAATATTAGGTACTGTAAAATTTATACATCAAAGTATGTAAAAAAGATTTGATTAAAAATCAATAAATTTCTAAACTTTTGAGTTAAACCACAGTATTAGGGGTTTCTAGGCTACACAGGCTTTTAGGCTACAAAAAGCGCTCTAAAAAGATCCACATCGGCATATTAACGAAGGAAGATGGAAGTAAAACTTCCAACCTTTGCGAAAGTGCTGAGATTCTGATGAAAACACACTTCCCCGGTTCTAGTGCCTCAAAAGCACCGAACTGGATGGAAGTAATAATCATACCCACACCGAATGACTGGCATTTTGCCAGAACATTAATTAGTGAAGAAAAGGTAACATGGGTCATATCGTGCTTCATCCCTTTTAAGTCACCAGGGCCTGACTACATATATCCAGCCCTACTACGGTGGGGACTGGATATCCTTTTGCCGCACCTTGTGGGAATGGTCAGAGCCTTCTTGGCGCTGAGATATATTTCTAAGATCTTTTCTAGTATGTACTTTCAAATGCCCATTCTGAGAAAACTGCTTTAAACAAATCTCGCACTTGTAAGGTTTTTCTCCGTGTGCGTTCTTAAATGTATTTTAAATTCCTTTGCAGTACAAAACTTGTTTAAAACAAATCTCGCACTTGTGAGGTTTTACTCCAGTGTGCAATCTCAAATGATCTTTCAATCGACCATGCTGAATAAACTGCTTTAAACTAATCTCGCACTTGTAAGGTTTTTCCCCAGTGTGCGTTCTCAAATGTGATTTCAATTCACTTGTAGTACAAAACTGTTTTAAGCAAATTTCACACTTGTGAGGTTTTACTCCAGTATAAAATCTCAAATGCACTTTCAAATTATTGTGAGGTTTTCCCCAGTGTGCACTCTCAAATGTTCTTTCAAACTGCTTGTCTTACTAAATTGCTTAAAACAAATCTCACACTTGTAAGGGGATTCTCCAGTGTGCACTCTTACATGTATTTTCATTTCACTTGCAATAGAAAATTGTTTTAAGCAAGTTTCACACTTGTATGGTTTTCTTCAGTGTGCACTCTCAAATGTGTTTTCAAAGTACCTGCAGTACTAAAACTTTTAAAACAAATCTCGCACTTGTGAGTTTTTTCTCTAGTGTGTGCCATCAAATGTGTTTTCAAAGAACCTGCTTGACTAAACTGCTTAAAACAAATTTTACACTTGTGAGGTTTTTCTCCAGTATGCACTCTCAAATGTCTTTTCAAATCACTTGAATCACTAAACTTTTTAAAACAAATTTCACACTTGTAAGGTTTTTCCCCAGTGTGCACACTCAAATGATTTTTTAAATGATAATTTCGAGAAAACGTCTTAAAACAAACTTCGCATTCGTAAGGTCTTTGTCCATTCCCAACTTTCGTATTTTGGTCTAATGCTTTTTCTTCGTCTTGTCGACTCATGCAATTTCCTTTATCAGATCAATGTTTAGGTAGGGTCTCCAACATTTCCAATTTGCTCTCCTTTTGGGAATAATCTAAAATAAAACCAACTAGTGTGGGGCATTAGTGTGACAAAGTCCAATTAGGCTGGTCGTCCATTGGAGGCGTAGTCGCGCGACTCACAGGTAGCGCGTATACGCCCGTATACAAACGACTAACCCTAACAAATGAAATGTAACTAAACAACGTCCACTGCAAACGACCTTGAGCGATTGGGTTCGACTGGCCACAAGCGACTGGCGACCGATCCCCCTTGAATGGGATTAGTCGCTTGTAATCGCATGTGATGCTACACTGGTATGCGTTTATCTGCGCAGGTATTGTGTTAATGTTTTATATGAAAACTGACAACGAAAAATTGCTTACTGCTATTCGTGAACGAAGTAAATAAAAAGTAGAAAGGACTGGGCGCTGATTTCGAAGAGAATATAAAAAGGTCTACAAATCAGGAGATAAAGCGCCAGAGGAAGAGAAAAAAATGTTCCAGGACACCGCCAATTGAATTTAAGGCATAAACTTCAGCAAGTTCTAATTGATGAAGAAAATTTACACAACAGGTCCTCGCATAACCCAATTCTTTATAACACCAGCACCCTCGCGTTAGACCAACAAAACAAATGGACTCTCATGAACAATTGAAACGTCTACCTCATCTTCCGGTGATATTAATCCTGGTTTACCACAATATTTCGCGAACTTTTAAGATACCCAGTAACTGTGTTATGTAGGCTAATACCAATTAGGCGCAATAATAATTACACAAAGTTTTTTATGTCCTCTGTGCTATTGAGTAGGTACTTTTTTTATTTCTTTTTCAGGTTACCTTTGTTACTTTTGACTCATCCGATAATAATCAAAGCAATTTTGCTGATTATTTTTTTCACCTGTCAAATTCTGACGTTTTTGCTTTTTCAGCCAATCACCACGCGTCGTTCTAGCCAATCATTGAGTGTAATACTGATAAAACAGCCTCTTACTTGATAAAACAGTCTCTTCCCTGATAAAACTTAAGGTACCCTAAATTTCACATAATACGTACATACCTGTGTTTACTAACTTAATTTATGAACAGCCCTGATACATAGATATTTTAAAAACACTAACCACGATATACTCAGATTTTCTACAGTTTTTATTTTCAAAATAAATATTTCTAAACTTTTCATAAACGTCAAACAGAACCGATGTAAACCGTACACAGAACACAGAACTAATTCTTCTATTTTGTTGCCGATTTCAACAAACCAGCGTTATCACATAAATGGATTCGATATTGGTTCACAAAATAATCTTTTCAAATACCACTCGTCCTCTAAATTTTGCTTGATAAATTTTTTCGTTTTCATACTTAAACTTCTTTATTTAGGGTAAAATCACTCAAACAAACCGAAATGGATAAAATCACTCGTCCTTCGGACTCGTGATTTTACCATTCGGTTGGTTTGCGTAATTTTACCAAATAAAGAAGTTTTCGTGAAAACAAAAAAATTTATCGATAAAATTTAGAGGACTCGTGGTATTACCTTTGATTATTTAGGAAATTGTCATGCAGAAGATGGAATTCTTCGAGTAAATTTTATTCTACTATTTCATTTGTCCAACACAAACGTCTTTTCTTATCAAGACGGGATCGCAAATGCCTTATTATTTAAGGTTGCTCCAAAAGGTACATATTCATTTTACACGCTATTAGTGTGTAGTGGATGATACCAGTCGCTCAGTCTCCAGATCGCACATACACGGACGTATACGCGCTACCTACGAGTCGCACGACTACGCTTCCAATGGACGACCGGTCTTACTCGTTTGCCGTAACATATATCAAAGAAAGTTATTTAGGTAAAAGTTGGGGCACATACAGGACTAGAGATTTAAAATTTCCGGAAAAATTGGGTGCAGGAAAAAAACCTGTTTTTTTCCGGAAAAAAACACGAAAAATACGGAAAAATTGACATTTGGTACAATATACTAAACAACTTCTGCATCCCGTATCAAAATCGATAAATTTCGTAGAATTCGATAGATCTATATCATCAGAAGTGCCTTTTGTCTTTAAGTAGGTATCTATATAAAAGACATAATATTAAATAATATTCCCTAATAAGTTAACCAGACTAGTTCTCTTATCGAAAGCTTGCTAAAATATGTATGTTGAAAAATTCTACGAATTTTGTTCTAGGCTGATTCACTTTGCAGCCTCTTGATGCTCGCTTTAAAGAAGAATAACTGAATGAAGACCAACTAATGGAAGCTATACACTTCATTTCTGAAATGGCTTGTTCACTAAGGCCCGGTCTTTTCACCTCCGAATACCTAGTTATCGGGAAGTTTATTTGACAGATTTACATGTAATCTGCCGGATAAACTTCCCGATAACTATTCATTTGGAGGTGAAAAGACTGGGCCTAAACCTAGATTTAGGGAAGGTGGTGGCAAATCTAGCCCAATTTAGAACAAAAACTGGATTTTTTAGTCGAAATTCTTTATGGGATAGTGCAAATATGTAGTACTAATCCCGTTATATGGTAGCAAGGTTTATGTACATACATCGCAGCCACTTATGCCAATTGCCTCCCTAATTTTAAATGGACCTCCATATTCCGCATCTTCAGAAAGAAACTGGTCTTTACACGGCCTCATATATAGGGTGAGGCAGATAACTGGCCTATTAGAAATATCTCAAGAACTAAAGACAACAGAATCATGAAAATTGGAATAAAGGGGTTTTGAAGGATGATCTATTAAATGAAAATATTTTCATCTCTTTGCAACTTCCGGTTATAATTTCGTTTTTTTAAATGGGACACCCTGTATATTTTTACATTTTTGGATTCTCTTCGATGTCTTCTTTCTTAAAATATAAGGTTTTGTAATATTATACAGGGTATTTTAAAAGATAATTACGTTTTTTTTATTAATTTCGTAGCAACATTCACACCCTGTAGAATTGTAGTAGTTTGACATCTAAAACTCTACTTACGTTCAAATGATGTTTAATATACTCTACTATTGTTAAGAATCATTAGTATAGCTAAATTTTTAATTTTAGTATACAGGGTTGGTCGAAACTCGGAATGAGTATTTTCTGAGTTTTCTTAAATGGAACACCCTGTATTTTTGTATTGTAGTGAAATGCTATTTTATAGTACTTTTTTATTTCTTAAGCATTCCCTATACCTAACTGCTTTAATTTGTGAGTTATTGGTGATTCAAGCTAAACATTAATTGCAACAAAAAATACGTAAAATTTTATTAGGTTGGCCGTGAAAATACTCAATCCAATCCCAAATAATTTTTTAGAAATAAATACATATTAATCCAGACTGGTCCTTAAAATTACCAATAATGGTTTAGCTATCGAAATACCTACTTAGTTAAGATTGTTGGTGCGATTAACAATTAAGCACAAATTAAAGCAGTTAGGTATAGGGAATGCTTAAGGAATAAAAAAGTACCACAAAATATCATTTCATTACAATACTAAAATACAGGGTGTTCCATTTAAGAAAACTCAGAAAATACTCATTCCGAGTTTCGACCAACCCTGTATACTAAAATTAAAAATTTAGCTATACTAATGATTCTTAACAATAGTAGAGTATATTAAAAATCATTTGAACGTAAGTAGAGTTTTAGATGTCAAACTACTACAATTCTACAGGGTGTTAATTTTGCTACGAAATTAATAAAAAAAACGTAATTCTTTTAAAATACCCTGTATAATATTACAAAACCTCATATTTTAAGAAAGAAGACATCGAAGAGAATCAAAAAATGTAAAAATATACAGGGTGCCCCATTTAAAAAAAAACGAAGTTATAAGCAACTTCCGGTATAACCGGAAGTTGCAAAGAGATGAAAATATTTTCATTTAATAGATCATCCTTCAAAACCCCTTTATTCCAATTTTCATGATTCTGTTGCCTTTAGTTCTCGAGATATTTCTAATAGGCCCTTTATTTGCCTCACCCTGTATATATACAAGCAAAAAAAAATATGTTATCACAGGATAAAATTTATAAGTTGTTGCTATTCATTTAAATTCGGTTATAAACGAAAAACAGATATTTATTTACGATACTAGAGCAGATCCACTTTTAAAAGAGACTGACAAAAATCATGTTGTTTGTGTTATCCGTTCAGGATGGTGAAGCGGAGAACGAGTCTGAATCAGATGCTTGGTCTGAAGATTCAGATTCAGACTCAGATAAAAATATATCACTGAGCAATTTGGTTAAATTATAATGTGCTTTCTACCTTTGAAGTTTCGGTTTTGACACTTACAATTAAAGTCTCTTAGTTTAACTACACTTAAGTCTCAATTAAAAAATATTTTCAAATTTTCCCATTTTTTCCAATTTTTCAAATGGTCTGGAAAAAAACCTGTTTTTTTCCCAATTTTTCCTGTTTTTTTCCGATAGGTTAATTCTCTATATAGTACCATGATTTAAAATTTTTTTCAAATATACAGGGCAACAGATATTGACAGGGTGACACGAACTTATATTTTTTAAATGGAACACCCTGTATATTTTTACATTCTGATCGATGCCTTCTTTCTCAAAATATAAGGTTTTGTAATATTATACGGAGTAGTTTAAAAGATAATTACGTTTTTTTGTGAATGAGTACTTTCTGAGTTTTCTTAAATGGAACACCTTGTATTTTATTATTCTAATGAAATGATTCTCAGTTTAGAACTAAGACAAAGAATGGTTAAGTGCTATGTTTGGTCCGTACTTTTGTATAGTGCAGAAGTGTGGACGCTAAAAGTATCGATCATGAACAAAATTGAAGCATTGGAAATGTGGATTCATAGACGAATGCTGAAGATACCTTGGACAGCAAGGAAAACTAATGAAGAAGTACTAAGGAGGGTCAACAAAGATAGAGAACTGCTAAAAACTGTTAAACATCGAAAAATGTCTTATCTGGGACATATGGTGAGGGGAAGTCGATATAAAATATTGCAACTGATCCTTAAAGGCAAAATAGAGGGCCGTAGAGGTGTAGGAAGAAAACAAGTTTCTTGGTTAAAAAACATTCGAGAATGGACTCTGATACCAAAAGCAGGACAATTATTAGCCCGATCAAAGAACAATCTGACCCCAAAAAAAATAAAGGAAGTATGAAAATTTGGGAATAGTTAGTTTGAAATTGTCTATTATTATATAAGAAAAAGTTTACAATTATACATCCCCTCCATTTTACAAAAATTGAGGGGAATACCCCTCTCTCTAAGGTAAAAATATATATGTTACAGTTCAAGTTGATTATCCAGTTGGAGTTGACTCCAACTAGTTGGAGTCGACTCTAACGGCTGGTTTCAGTAAAAGTTGATTATAAATATAAAATGAAGATTTATATTCAACATTTACTAGTAAAAGTAGACTCCAACTAGGAAAAGTATACTCTTCCCAATGCCATTTAGTAAAAGTTGATTCTGATTCACACAAACAGCCGATCCTAGAAACTAAATGTTACTGAATATGTTCAAATTAGTCTAGGCTGTATCGTCGCCCCCGTTATGTAAATTATTCCAGTTCAATTTTTTTTGCACAAACTTACTAAAAAAGAGGTCCTCTTCGACCAAATAACAAATCCACAGGGTGTCAGATGGTACTGTGGTCGAAAAATTGTTTAAACAATTTTTTAAACAAACTCACAAAAAAAAATAGGACAATTTTCTTTACATCATTTGGGTCATTCGGAGCAAAAGAGGTCTTTTGTGATTTTTCTGTAAAATTTTGTTGTTCTCGAGTTATACGCGATTTAAAATTTGCAAAATACGAAAATGACCATTTTCAAGGCTTAATAGCTCAGTTAAAAATTATTATTATGAAAGTGCGAAAGTCACCAAATAAAATTTTAACGACCCCCCTACAAGATACTGAAGAAATTTTTGTTATTATTTTATTACTAAGCGGTTATTTTTAATTATTAACAATGAGCGCTAGGAGCGTATTGACGCAGCTATCAATGTGAGTGCGAGTGAGGTAATTTATAGCTCACATGTCATCACCATGACAAGTCGAAAGATCTTCTTCTTGTGGTGCTTTCTCCTTTAGTGGAGGTTAGCGACTACACTGGCAAATCTGTCTCTGTCCAATGCGGCTCTAAACAAAGATGTTGAATCAAGGCCGGTCCAGTTTCTGATATTTCTAATTATTAAAATGATGCATGACTTAACCACAGAAACAAAAAATTTAACAACGGAAGTAAAAGAGATAAAGAATGAACAGAGAAAGTACTGGGAGGAATTAAACGACCTGAAAACAGAATTGGAGAAAGTTAAACAAGAAAACCAAACTAAACACAAGGAGAAGGAAGAAATGAAAAAAGAACTAAACTATATGAAAATACGTGTACAAAGACTAGAAAAGGAAAGGAAAGTAAATAATGTTGTAATACAAGGCTTGCCAATAGATACAATCGATAGAAATGCACTGAAACAAACTGTAGGAAACTTCATGGAAAAAGAAATGAATATCAATGTTCAAATCGAAGAAGTTATCAAACTGGGAGAAAAAACATGTTTGGTCAAACTACAGAACAAGTTTGAAAAAGAAAAGATCATGCAAAATAAAGCTAAACTAAAACACATAAAAGGCAATAAAGTATATATAAATAATGACATAACAAAAGAAGAACTACAAACACAGAAAAAAATAAGACAAGTCGCAAATGAAGAAATTAATAAGGGTAAAAGTGTTACAATAAAATATAATAAATTAATAATAGATGGAAAAACACACAAATGGAATCAATACAGCAACCAGCTAGAAGAAGACCAGGGAAATCCAAAAAACTAACAGAAGATGAAAATACACAAACAAAAGCACAAATCACGACAGACAAGGCACAGAAAAAGGAATTGAGCAAGGACGAAAATAGAAATAGAGCAAAAACGAAAGATAAACATGAAATAGACATAAGAGAGAACATATTTATAGGTGCATGGAATGTAAGAACCCTACACGAAACCGGCAAATTGGAGCAGGTAAGCCAAGAGATTGATAAGTACAAATTAGACATTGTCGGACTAAGCGAAACAAGATGGAATGGTAGTGGATCAACCCGAGTAGGTGACCAACAGCTAATGATATATTCTGGGAATACGGATGTAAATGACAAACACGAAAAGGGAGTGGCAATACTGCTAGCCCAAAAGGGGAGAAAGGCTCTAGTAGAGTGGGAACCAGTGTCAGAAAGGATTATTTGGGCGAGACTGAAGGCAAGATATTATAACATAATAGTAATAAATGTATATGCTCCCACAAATAAAAACGACGAAAATGAGAAGGAAGAATTTTACGAGCAACTACAAACAACGTTTAATAAGATTAATAATAAATATAGAAGAGATATAAAAATAGTAATCGGAGACTTTAATGCAAAAATAGGAAATGATAATAAAGGACATGAACATGTGATGGGAAAGGAGGGAATCGGAGAGAGAAACGACAATGGAAATCGATTAATCGAATTTTGTGAGCAAAATGAACTTTTAATAGGCGGAAGCATCTTTAAACATAAGCGGATACATAAGGAAACATGGAAATCACCGGGAGGGAGATACAAGAATCAAATAGACCACATAATAATTGAATATAAATGGAGAAGCTGGCTGCAAGATGTCAGGAGCTTAAGAGGTGCTGATGTGGGATCAGACCACATGCTAATCAAAGCGAGACTAAAAATGAAATTAGCCAGAGATAAAAACCAAAAAATCAGCAGAAGGAACAAGTACAACGTTGATGCCCTAAAACAAGAATGTATAAGAAATAAATTTAGTGAGAAACTGGCAATTAACCGAACAGTATCACAACAAACTGGAGAGTCAGTCGAAGAAACATGGAAATATTTTAAAGAAGTGATGATGAATACAGCAAAAGAAACAATCGGATTAAAAAGAAGACAAAATAAAAAATGGATTACCAAAGACACTCTACTACTGATAGAAGAAAGAAAAAAGATCAAAGAAGAAATTCTACAAAAGGAAGGATCGGAAGAAGAGAGGGCACTTGAAAGGAAATACAAGGCAAAAAACGCAGAAGTAAAAAAACAAGCCAGAAAAGATAAAAGAAACTATATAAATGAGATGCTAAATATATCAGAAGAAGCAGCGAAAGAAAACGACTTACGAACACAATATACAATCATACGAAACTTAATAGGAAAAGCACAACGAAATATACGAGAAGTAAAGGATAAACAAGGAAATAGAATAAAAAATGAGAAAGAAATAATACAAAGATGGAAGGAATACTTCGAAGAGATATATGCTAAGCATGAAATAACTCAAATCATAGAAGATGAAGTAGAATCACCAGAGCTAGAAGTGAATATTGGAGAAATTACAATGGAAGAAATTGGAAACACTCTAAAACTACTAAAAAATGGCAAAGCCGCAGGAATCGACAATATACCCATTGACATAATAAAAGCAGACACCGAGCAGTCAGTAGAGATGCTACATACACTTTTGAATAAAATATGGACGGACGAAGAATTGCCAAAGGAGTGGAAAGAGGGATTGATTATAAAAATACCCAAAAAAGGAGACCTGAGCAAATGCAACAATTGGCGTGCAATAACACTACTAAGTGCCACATCCAAAGTGCTGACCAAAATCATTTTGGAAAGATTGAAGCCGGAACTAGATAAAAAACTGAGAAACAACCAAGCAGGCTTCCGTTCCAACCATTCCACTATTGATCACATTTGCACCCTTAGAATTATCTTGGAACAAACAAATGAATGGAATAAAGATATAGATGTGAGTTTTATCGACTTCGAGAAGGCCTTTGACCGTGTAAATAGGGCACAGATGTGGAAAATCCTTAGATTATATGGGATACCACAAAAAATCATAAACTTTATTAAACTCTTCTACGAAGGATACAAAGCCAAACTAGAACATTCAGGTGAAGTAACAGAAGAGATATCCATAGAAAGTGGAGTCAAACAGGGTTGTGTACTATCCCCTACCCTATTTCTTATTATGATAGATTGGGTAATGAGGAAAGTAATCGACGATCGAACAGGCATCAGGTGGAACCTTTTCAAACAGCTAGAAGATCTCGAATTTGCAGATGACATCTGCCTTATAACTGAACACCGAAATCATATGCAAGCAAAAATTGACAAATTGGCACAGTACTCCGACACGATCGGACTTCGAATAAACACAGAAAAAACTAAACTTCTAAAAAATAATAACCATCCAAATAATAAAATAATGATAAACGGTAAAGAAGTAGAAGAGGTAGACAAGTTCACATATCTGGGATCTGTCATGGAAAGGAGCGGGGGGTGTAAAAAGGATATACAGACGAGAATAACAAAGGCGCAACACGCATTCAACGCTTTAAATAAAATTTGGCAAACAAACGAAATATCGGAAACAACAAAAATTAAAATCTTTAACAGTTGCATTAAAAGTATACTGCTCTATGGAGCAGAAACATGGAAACAGGACGAAAATACAACTAAAAAACTACAAACATTTGTAAACAAATCTCTAAGAAAAATCCTAAAAATATACTGGCCAAATAAAATAACTAATACAGAACTATGGGAAAGGACAAAGCAAACTAACGTATCTACTACAGTCAAGGAAAAAAAATGGAAATGGATCGGCCACACTTTAAGGAAAGACCAAAGCAGCATAGCAAGACAAGCACTTGAATACCAACCAGAGGGAAAAAGAAAGAGGGGCAGACCAGACAACAGCTGGAAAAGAACAACAACGAGAGAACACGAAAAAATTGGACTAAGATGGGGCGAAGTCAAAAAGAGAGCAAAAGATAGAAGAGAGTGGAGGGAATTAGTTCACAATTTATCCAGAGAATAAAAACAAAAGAAGATGCGCTGTCCCGGCCAGACAGCAATCTTACACTTTTGGCCAAGAAACGCATAAGCGCCCAATACTCCACAAGGAGGGATGGAACGAGAGAGAGAGAGTTTAAAAGATAATTACGTTTTTTTGTGAATGAGTACTTTCTGAGTTTTCTTAAATGGAACACCTTGTATTTTATTATTCTAATGAAATGATTCTCAGTTTAGAACTAAGACAAAGAATGGTTAAGTGCTATGTTTGGTCCGTACTTTTGTATAGTGCAGAAGTGTGGACGCTAAAAGTATCGATCATGAACAAAATTGAAGCATTGGAAATGTGGATTCATAGACGAATGCTGAAGATACCTTGGACAGCAAGGAAAACTAATGAAGAAGTACTAAGGAGGGTCAACAAAGATAGAGAACTGCTAAAAACTGTTAAACATCGAAAAATGTCTTATCTGGGACATATGGTGAGGGGAAGTCGATATAAAATATTGCAACTGATCCTTAAAGGCAAAATAGAGGGCCGTAGAGGTGTAGGAAGAAAACAAGTTTCTTGGTTAAAAAACATTCGAGAATGGACTCTGATACCAAAAGCAGGACAATTATTAGCCCGATCAAAGAACAATCTGACCCCAAAAAAAATAAAGGAAGTATGAAAATTTGGGAATAGTTAGTTTGAAATTGTCTATTATTATATAAGAAAAAGTTTACAATTATACATCCCCTCCATTTTACAAAAATTGAGGGGAATACCCCTCTCTCTAAGGTAAAAATATATATGTTACAGTTCAAGTTGATTATCCAGTTGGAGTTGACTCCAACTAGTTGGAGTCGACTCTAACGGCTGGTTTCAGTAAAAGTTGATTATAAATATAAAATGAAGATTTATATTCAACATTTACTAGTAAAAGTAGACTCCAACTAGGAAAAGTATACTCTTCCCAATGCCATTTAGTAAAAGTTGATTCTGATTCACACAAACAGCCGATCCTAGAAACTAAATGTTACTGAATATGTTCAAATTAGTCTAGGCTGTATCGTCGCCCCCGTTATGTAAATTATTCCAGTTCAATTTTTTTTGCACAAACTTACTAAAAAAGAGGTCCTCTTCGACCAAATAACAAATCCACAGGGTGTCAGATGGTACTGTGGTCGAAAAATTGTTTAAACAATTTTTTAAACAAACTCACAAAAAAAATTAGGACAATTTTCTTTACATCATTTGGGTCATTCGGAGCAAAAGAGGTCTTTTGTGATTTTTCTGTAAAATTTTGTTGTTCTCGAGTTATACGCGATTTAAAATTTGCAAAATACGAAAATGACCATTTTCAAGGCTTAATAGCTCAGTTAAAAATTATTATTATGAAAGTGCGAAAGTCACCAAATAAAATTTTAACGACCCCCCTACAAGATACTGAAGAAATTTTTGTTATTATTTTATTACTAAGCGGTTATTTTTAATTATTAACAATGAGCGCTAGGAGCGTATTGACGCAGCTATCAATGTGAGTGCGAGTGAGGTAATTTATAGCTCACATGTCATCACCATGACAAGTCGAAAGATCTTCTTCTTGTGGTGCTTTCTCCTTTAGTGGAGGTTAGCGACTACACTGGCAAATCTGTCTCTGTCCAATGCGGCTCTAAACAAAGATGTTGAATCAAGGCCGGTCCAGTTTCTGATATTTCTAAACCATGAAATCTGGCGCCTACCGGGACCCCGTTTTCCTTCACTCTTACCCTGGATGATCAGTTGCGTGAGGCGGTACTTTTCGTTTCTCATTATGTGTCCCAGGTAGCTAACTTTTCTGACTTTAATGATTTTTAGCAGTTCCCTATCTGTACCTATTCTCCTCAGAACATATTCGTTGGTGGTGTGAGTTGTCCAAGGTATTTTCAAGTCTCTTCTATAAAGCCAGAGTTCAAAGGCGTCCAACTTGTTCATCAGTGTTGTGTTGTGTCCAGGCCTCCGTTCCATGCAAAAGTATTGACCACACATAGCAATGCAGAAAATGACATCTAAGGCTGATATTAATGCTACTGTTACAAAATAAGCTTTTCATTTTGATAAACCCCTGTAGGGCTACCTCTATTCTCGCTCTTGACTTCTTGTTTTTAATCAAGTTGATTTTTGAACCAGCAACCAAGATATTTGTACTGCCTTACGTATTCAAGCTGGTGGTGTTTCACATATTTATTGGAAGAGGTAAATTTTTGTTCCTTGATATTCTTATAACTTTGGTTTTCGCAGTATTGATCTTCATCCCCATTTTTTCACAACTCTCAGTAACCCTATCCAACAGTATCTGCAGACTATGGTCCGAATCAGTCATTAATACTGTGTCATCTGCATAGCGGATGTTATTTACTCTCTGACCGTTTATCCTGATTCCTTCTGAAGGGTGCGATAAAGAGTTCGCAAATATTACCTCAGAGTAGACGTTAAAAGTATGGGTGATAGCACACAACCCTGTCTAACACCTCGTTGTATTTCAATTGGCCTTGACGTATTACCATTGGTCTTTATGATTGCTGTCTGATTCCAATAAATAGCCTCTATAATTTTAGAATCTCTTTTGTCGACTCCGATATCATTCAATCTTTCTATCAAGGTCTTGTGCTTCACCCTATCGAACGCTTTCTCAAAATCTATGAAACAGATAAAAAGGTCTGCTTGCTGATCTTTGTATCTTTGTGCCAGAGTTTGAAGACAGAATATTGCTTCTCGTGTCCCTATACCTTTCCTGAAGCCAAATTGTTCTTGACCGGTGACCTCATCATATTTTTTATAATATATTCTGTTCTGTATGATACGCAAGAAAAGCTTCAGAATGTTATTTAATAGACTTATAAGGCGGAAGTCCTGGCATAATTTGGCGTTCTTCTTTTTAGGCAGTGGTATGAAGACTGATTCAAGCCATATTTTAGGGATAGTCCCTGTATTGTAAACATTATTAAATAGTCCAAGAAGAAGGTCTAAGTTTTCCTCGTTGATTAACTTCAATGGCTTAGCTGGTATTTCATCTTTTCCTACAGATTTGTTGTTTTTTAGTTGACGTAGAGCATATTCCAGTTCGGACTTCAGTATTGGAAGAACTTCGTCGTTTTCAGTATTTAATGTAGGAGGTTCTCTGATGTCATAAAAGAGTTCCTTTATATAGTCTTCCCACATGTTTATTTGTTCTTCAGGGCTTGAAATCAGTTTGCCTTCTGCGTTGATTAGATTATTTGGTCCTTGTGAGTATGTCGTGCCTGTGAATTCCTTGAGTTTCTTATACAGATGGAAGTCATCATGTTTTTTATATAAGTTTTCGATTTCTTCACATTGTTCTGTTATCCATTTTTCTTTTGCAATTTTTATTTTTTGTTTAATGGTTCTATTTAATGCTTTGTACATTGCTTTGTGCTGTTTGCATTTTCTTCTTTCATCCATTAAATCCAATATTCCCTCTGTCATCCATCTTTGCTTCCGTGGTCGCTTTTTTGTGAGCATTTCAGTTGCCGTTGTAAGGGCGTGTCTGATTTCCTCCCGAAGGCGAAAGTTAAGGATGTTTAATTATATGAAAGTGTGCTAAAAAACAGTGCGAAAAAGTAAAACCCATTTAAAATACATTGTTACTTCAGACACACTTTAAACTCTTCATGTACTGCTATCTATATTTACAATTTTCACAAAATAAAACCTTTACATTTTTACATAATATGAGATAGAGTAGATAAAAATTATTTTTGTGAATTTGGTTAACAAAAAGTGGTTAAACAATTTTTCGACCGCGGTACCGCGTGACACCCTGTGTATTTGTTACAAGGATTGTTATACGGATGTATTTCTTTGAGTAAGTTTGTGCAAAAAATCGAATCGGAATAATTTACCTAACGGGGGCGACGTTACAGACTATACTAATAAGTAGTAGTGTAGGAAACAGAGGTTGAACCTTGCAAAATGGACACAAGTCCGGTTTTATTTTTTTTCTGGTATATCAAGGGGTGCTTATTATAAGACTAACTTTTTCTGAAAAAATTTCGCCCCGGAACCTCCCTTTTCACCCCTTTAAAGGGGGTAATTCGTGGTTTTTGCGGGACGTAGCCCTTCCTGTACCTTTTACAAAAATTTTTTTTTTATAGAAATATCAAAAAGACTATATTTTCTACGATTTATTTCCGACAGCATATGTCTATCATCCACCGTTTAGCGGGGGTGGCGCCCCAAAGATGACATGTTTTTAAAAAAGATGTTTTTAAAAAATATATATTTTTCCCTAAGTGTAACGGAAATTACAAAGAAATCCTGCGACAATTATTCATATATAAGTGACTGATTTTTTGGTATAGGTTTTACTTAAGGGTAATTGCCTTATTTTTAATTACAGGGTGTTACATTTTAAAAAACCCCTTTTTATACCATCTGAACCGTTTATGCTAGAGTAAAAAGACTTTCAGCGATTACCCATGTATTGATGCTATTTACAAATTTGTATAATGCACCCCCATTTTTTCCCCGGAACCACCCAAAAAAAAAAGAAGAATTAATAAATAAAGTGATTTTCTTGGAATCCTTCACACACAATGCCCTTTATTAATATGCTTCATATATCATTTTGTGCACGTTATTATTACCCATGCATGGACACCAAAAGCGATTTCCTAGTGCAACCCCTGTAGCCAAAAAAAAATAAATAAAATGGGGGGTTGAAATTTTTTTTTTGTTTTTTGCTTTTTGATCCATATGGGCATATGCTTCATCAATAGTGCTTTTCAGAAATATATATGGTTATTGCAACATCCCTGCGGAAACCACCCCTATCCTTGAAAATATACTGCAGAAACTACCCCTATCCCTTGGCGAGCATGTTTTTACGATTTTCTCATTACCTCTGCATTATTTTTAAACAAAACTTATACAAGGTTAAAGACCGCTATTTACTCTAAAAATTAGGTCATATTCATTTTTTTCGTATAAGCAACCGTTACGGCACAGTGGTGCCGTAAACTTCATATATGCTTTGGCGGGCTCCAGTTTTTGTTTTTTTTTTCGTCATCTGTTCGTTTTATTGATAAAGTACTTATGTAAAATAAAACAACATAGTGTAACCTACAAATTATGACCTATGCACATTTTACATTCTTTGCGCCCAAAAGCCACAGTGGTGGCCCAAAATCAATTTTTGCATATTTTCGCCACCTACACGCATTTTATTGCATTAATGCTACCTTAATAGCACAATATTAGCACAATATTCACCCTTAAGTGGTCGCTAAGCAGTGGCGTATCCAGGGGGGGTGATGAGGGCGATCACCCCCCTACCCCTCTCAAACCAAGTGATATTATATTTAAAGATTATAAAAATATTCATTTATTTTTATAGAAATACTTATGTTATATTATTATTTTTATAAGAATGGCGTACTTTTTATGCTTTAGCGACAGTGGCAGATCCAGCATCGTTAAGAGGGGGGTGCCAATTGGCTAAATTTCTATAAAAATAAATGGATATTTTTATAATCTAATAATCTTTAAATATAATATCACTTGGTTTGAGAGGGGGGGATCGCCCTCATCACCCCCTGGATCCGCCACTGCTTAGCGACCACTTAAGGGTGAATATTGTGCTATTAAGGTAGCATTAATGCAATAAAATGCGTGTAGGTGGCGAAAATATGCAAAAATTGATTTTGGGCCACCACTGTGGCTTTGGGGCGCAAAGAATGTAAAATGTGCATAGTTCATAATTTGTAGGTTACACTATGTTGTTTTATTATACATAAGTACTTTATCAATAAAACGAACAGATGACGAAAAAAAAAAAAACAAAAACTGGAGCCCGCCAAAGCATATATGAAGTTTACGGCGCCACTGTGCCGTAACGGTTGCTTATACGAAAAAAATGAATAGGACCTAATTTTTAGAGTAAATAGTGGTCTTTAACCTTGTATAAGTTTTGTTTAAAAAGAATGCATAGGTAATGAGAAAATCGTAAAAACATGCTCGCCAAGGGATAGGGGTAGTTTCTGCAGTATATTTTCAAGGATAGGGTGGTTTCCGCAGGGAGGTTGCAATAACCATATATATTTCTGAAAAGCACTATTGATGAAGCATATGCCCATATGGATCAAAAAGCAAAAAACAAAAAAAAATTTCAACCCCCCATTTTATTTATTTTTTTTTTTGGCTACACGGGTTGCACTAGGAAATCGCTTTTGGTGTCCATGCATGGGTAATAATAACGTGCACAAAATGATATATGAAGCATATTAATAAAGGGCATTGTGTGTGAAGGATTCCAAGAAAATCACTTTATTTATTAATTCTTCTTTTTTTTTGGGGTGGTTCCGGGGAAAAAATGGGGGTGCATTATAGAAATTTGTAAATAGCACAAGTACATGGGTAATCGCTGAAAGTCTTTTTACTCTAGCATAAACGGTTCAGATGGTATAAAAAGGGGTTTTTTTAAAACGTAACACCCTGTAATTAAAAATAAGGCAATTACCCTTAAGAAAAACCTATACCAAAAAATCAGTCACTTATTTATGAATAATTGTCGTAGGATTTCTTCGTAATTTCCGTTACACTTAGGGAAAAATATATTTTTTTTAAAAACATCTTTTTTAAAAACTTGTCATCTTTGGGGCGCCACCCCCGCTAAACGGTGAATGATAGACATATGCTGTCGGAAATAAATCGTAGAAAATATAGTCTTTTTTATATTTCTATAAAAAAAAAATTTTTGTAAAAGGTACAGGAAGGGCTACGTCCCGCAAAAACCACAAATTACCCCCTTTAAAGGGGTGAAAAGGGAGGTTCCGGGGCGAAATTTTTTCAGAAAAAGTTAGTCTTATAATAAGCACCCCTTGATATACCAGAAAAAAAAATAAAACCGGACTTGTGTCCATTTTGCAAGGTTCAACCTTTGTTTCCTACACTATAGTTGAAACGGTCAAAACAAAGAAACGCGCACTCATCAAAAATGCACTTGAGATTCTCGTATAATCAACATTTACTGAATCGATCCAGGAAGAGTCAACTCCAACTAGTAAAAGTTGATTTAAATTTTTAAAATCAACTTTTACTGCTCGTTTCAGTTAATCTCTGATCTGTAAAGTTTCGGCAAGGTCTTGTAAATTATTTTTTTTAATACATTAATTATGTCTTTTATGAAAAATAAACATGATTAGTTAAATATTATTGTTTTATTTGCTCCATTCTGCATTTTCATTGTTCATGTTTTTGATTAGGACAAGGTGGACTCACAACTTGGGAGATTGAGCTAGTCTAGGGTAGACGATAGCTATCGTAGTTGATTGAAATATTATTCTCGAATATTATTTCAATTATCTGGGGTAGTTTATCGCCTCACTTTTGGCCAACACTCCAACTAGTTGGAGTCAACTCTAACTGAGAATCAACTTGAACTGTAACATATATACAAAATAAGACCGGAATTAGATAAAATGACTAATTCTAAACAACTTTTGTTCTATAGAGTTTTTTCACTAAGTCAATACTTTTCGAGTTATTTGCGAGTGAATATGTTAATGTTTAACAAAATAAAACGTGTTTTTGGACGGTTTTTCGGAGATAACTCAAAAAGTAAGTATTTTAGCGAAAAAACTATTCTTAGCACAAATATTGCTTATAAAAAATTGAAAAAATGGTGTATATATGAGGTCTGTAGACCCAGAAGAAGCAGAGTTGCAGCTAATGAAAAAAAAGTAGGTTCTTCTTCCTCAAATTCCAAATCGAATATTTCAATGTGCAATAACCCAAAAACGGAGCACTTTTCGGGGAAAATTCATTTTAACTTTTTTAAAGTGTTTAGAAAAAAGTTTATTTTTGTTTAAAAAAAAAAAACTTGTAACATTAAAAGAAAGTGAATTACGCTCAAAATATTGTTGGTCCCTTTTATTTTTACTTTATCGTACTACATACGTAGTATAGTATAATAAAGTTATAGGATCGTGCAAAAAAAATTTTTTCAGCTTTCACTTTTTTTCGACGTTTTGAGTCCCCCTGAGTCTAAAAAGCAAATAAAAAAAAACATGTCGGAAGTATGTACGTACGTATGTCGCCACCACCCAGCAAAAGCTACCGGACCGATTTCGATGAAATTCGGTATGAGTAAGTTTAAGAGAATTTTGTCGAGAAACTAAGCTTTTAAAAAAATCTCTCAAAGGGGGGTTATTTAGGGCCCATTTTTGCAAATTTTGATCGAAACGAATGAAATTTAACTCAAAGTTAGCTCATGGACAGGTAAATAGAAATACGGAATTTGACATTTCCAAATTCAAAATGGCGACCAACATGGCCGACCGCCCACCCTACAAATTTCCCTACCTATCTAAAAACTTGTTTAAGATAAGTTTAATTTGAAAAAGTCGTTATATAGCCTAAAGATGGGGCTATAAGAAGAATATTATCGTTTTTCAGAAAAAATTATGGGTTGCCTATATTTAAGGGGACATCGCACACATCTTATGGAAAATATAATGTCACTCAAATTCAATAAAATTTATACGATTAGATTCGTTTTAATATAACGATCAATTCTTATTATCGCGCCAACTCTTAATTATGATTAATTACGGCGCAAATTGCAATTAAAGTTGATCGAAATCACATTTTTGGAGTCCATAAAATGTTAGTTTACAATCATTATTGCTCTGAGTGCTATTCATAATAGCTTAAATCCCGCTGGGCCTAAGCGGATTAGTGAAACTAATCCGCTGATTTATGGAGTACCGAAAATCTGGGTATTTTACAATATTTTTTCTCTCTCTAACTTATGTACCTACCCATTTGATTTCCGATTTATTTATATCAATTTCTGCTCTTTTTGAAAATAGAGAGTTGGCGCAATGATAAGATTTGATCGTTAATTTAAAACGAATCTATTGGTATAAATTTTATTGAATTTGAGTGACATTATATTTTCCATAAGATGTATGCGATGTCCTTTGACATAACTTTGAACTAAATTTTCTCAAAAATGGCTCCAAGGAATTTGTTTATTTTTTGATATCCTATCGTTAAATTGAATGACATTAGTCAGATTTCTTAACTCCCCATAGGAGGGGAGTTACGAATTTTTTATAAAAAAATATTCGAGTGCCCGTAACTTCCTTTGTAACAAACTAAAATTTGAAATTTTGCAGAAATATATGGTACTTTATTATCTATTATCACAAAAAATTTTACCCAAAATATGGCTTCCGGTTGAACCGGAAATGAAAAAAATCTTAATTTTTTTAGATACGCCCTGTATATTTTTACGGATTTTCAAAGAACGCAAAATTACCTTTCCAATGACATAAAAGTCGTTGCTATAGCTCAAAAACTCGAAAAGTTACAGTAAATAGAAATTTTGCTATAATCTTGTGTGTGTCCTCTCTTAGGCGATCATAGCAGAGCATTATTATAGGGCAGTCGATGAGGGTATTTGGCTCCGAATTCTATCTTACTACATCGATGTACTTTATATTTTCACAGTAAGTAGGGAATAGCTCAAGAAACAAAATCTACCCTATATACTATGGCGCTTTTATCTTGGGGCGGTTCCCACCCCTTTAAGGGGGGTGGAAAATTTGTTGTTCAAAATAAGCACGGAAGTGGCTAGAGAACCTATTTCTAAGCAAAAACTGGTCTATACTTTTTTTTATAACTCAATACTTTTTGAGTTATGCGTAGTTGAAAATTGGCCATTTTCATTGAAAAATTACACCTTTTCGAACGGTTTTTGTCAATATCTTAAAAACTATGTATCGAACTAAAAACACTATAAAACATTTTTTAAATTATAAATAACAAAGAGATTCGTTCCTTCGTAAATGTTCTATTTATAATACAAAAGAGATGGTAGGTGAAAAGAGTTTGTTTTTTGGTGTATGCTCAAATTAGTGTATTCAACTTCAAAATAACAGAGGAATGGTAGGTTTTAGGTGTATAATGCTACCAACGCCTTTTGTAGTGTTTGAAAAGGTCTTTAAAACGAGCACCGTTAAATGTCGGTTACATTAAAACTAAACGAGATATGGTGCAAAAAATATATGACTAATGTACTTTAAGGAAAAATGAGAAGTACATACATTTAAGCCCTCATCCACCAGAATTTAAATGCATTGTCTTTTTTGCAATACCTTTTAATACAGTGTTATTTCCACCTTCAAAAAGTTGAACGGGTTTAAAATAAATGGTTTTTTGTAAAAAAATGTGATCAAATTATAGAATGCATTTTTAAATTTTCTTAAAAATCTTCCTTTTTCTCCATGTAATTCGAAAATAAAAATGTTCCACCCCCGAGAAGTGTGGGACCCGCCCCTATGATAAAAGCGCCATAGTATATTATAGGATAGACATTGAATTAGGAGATTGGGCTACTCCCAAAATTTCATTAAAATCCATGCAGTTGGATAGAATTCGGAGGTAATATCTTGTTCTTAATCTCGCGCATTGAGTGGCGTAATAGAAATAGAATAAAATGCAAATATTGTAAAGAATTAATTTCTCAGAAAAATGAACTAATTTGAAATGAAAGTATGATCATAATATTTTATTCATTTATGCAATAATCTATACATCTATAGTGTGTCCCCGAAATATGGCATCGAACATTTTCTCAAATGCAGGAATTAAAGATGCGTAGAACCATAAAATAACGAGTAACTTTGTTATTTTTATAGAATGCCAGTATCTAGTACGATAACGATAATAGATCGGTGCGATAAAGTTCTCGGGCGGCCCTTCCGTCCAGCGTTTTTGGAAAAAAAATCGCGAAAGTCACCCCTTAATTAGCATCACCAATAAATTTTATTATTACCACTTCACAAGTTACTTTTTCTATGTATTATTTATATGATCTGTAAGTTTCATCGGTTCAAAGTGCTTATTTTTGAAAAAGCTGTAGTTAAAATGGCGTGAACGAGTAACTATCACGAGTGTAGGCAAATTTTGAGCAGCCATAGCATAACAAATTTTTGTCTAACAAGAAAAGAAAAAATCAGAAATATTCAGAAAAGCAAAACGTACATTTTATTACTCTTTTAGAATTTTGGTATTACTAATAATTTTTAAGTTAATTCCACAAACAATTCCATTTTTTTTCAAAATTAAAAAAAAAGTTTTATTTTAAACCCAATTTTTTTTAAACCTGAGCACTTTGAACCAATGAAACTTTTAGATAATATAAACAATACATAAGTAAAGTTACTTGTGAAGCGGTAACGATTATTTTTATTTGAGAAGCTAATTAGGGGGTGATTTTCGCCATTTTTATACCAAAAAATAAAAGGCATCAACAATATTTTAAGCGTAACTCACTTACTTTTAATGTTAGAAGTTTTTTTAAAAAACAAAAATAAACCTTTTTTTAAACACTTTTTTTTGTTAAAAATGAACATATTCACTCCCAAATAACTCGAAAAGTATTGACTTAGTAAAAAACTCTATAGGACAAAAGTTGCTTAGAATGGGTCATTTTATCCAATTCCGGACTTATTTTAAATGTATATTTTTTCACCTCCGAGAAAATATTTTTCACCCTGTATTTTCCAATTTTTGTAAAATGGAGGGGATGTAGAATTTCAAACTTTTTCTTATTTAATAATAGACAATATCAACTACCTATTCCCAAATTTTCATCATTCCTTTATTTTTTTTGGAGGTTTTCTTAAAATTGTGTGTTCCCTGATCGGGCTATATTCCATATTGCAGAAGATCCAGAAGTCTTAGCAATGGGGATCGCCAACGTCGGATAATTCTGATATGGCATGTGAAGAAGAGAAGTAGAATGAAATGATATTTTATGGTACTTTTTTAATTCTTAAGCATTCCTTATACCTGACTGCTTTAATTTGTGAGTTAATCATAATTCTTTCAGCCAAACATTAATTGCAACAAAAAATTCGTGAAATTTTATTAGATGGCCGTGAAAATATTCAATCAAAAATAATTTTTCTAAAAAAAAATACAAATTAATCTAAACTGATCCGCGGACACTCGTTTTTACCTTGTGATCGTGATTTCGGGACAGTTAAGATACTAATAAGCTGCCCAATAAATGACCCTTTTGGAGTGTAATTTCCAGGGGCAACTCCGAATTGCATGAAAATTTGGATTTAGGTTCTACTTACCCTCCACTTCAAAGTTGAATTTGTGCCGTTGGTTGCTTTTACTTGGGGGGTGAAAAACGCGTGTTTAAAATAGTTCCAGAAATGGATAAATTGACTTATTTTAAGCACCTTTTGTTCTATAAAGTTTTTTTACGTAAGTCAGTTTTTCGAGTTATTCGCGATTTAAAATGTTGATTTTTCGACAAAAAAACTACGTTTTCAGACCGTTTTTAAAAAGTAAATATTTTATCGAAAAAAATATTTTTAGCAAAAGTGTAGCCTATAAAAAAACGAAAAAAATGGTGTACCAGTAAAGTCTACAAATTGAGTAGAAGCAAAGTTGTAGCTCATGAAGAATACGTTCTTATTCGTCTAATTCCTAATCGAATAATTCAACGCGAAATCACCGAAGAAAGAAGCGTTTTTCGGGAAAACCTTATTGACATTTTTAAAGTATCGAAAAAAAAGGTATTATTTGTTTTTTACAAAAGTTTAGAGCATCAAAAATAAACGAGTTGCACTGAAAAAAAAGTTGGCCTCTTTTTTTCGTAAAAAAAATCGTGAAAACCTCCCTCGATTTAGCACCCTAAATAGAATTAATCGTTTGGCTTTAATATCTATTTTAACTGTATGTGTATTGTTTATATGATCTGTAAGTTTGATTGGTTTGAAGTGCTTATTTTTGAAGACATTTGGTTTTACAGTAAAAAACATTTTTTAAAAATTTTTGAGAAATTTAATTTTTTCAAAATAACTTAAAAAGTATTAGTGATAAGAAAAATCTTAAGGAGTAAAAAAATGTAGGTTTTGCTATTTCAAATATGCTAGTTTCATTTTGTTTCTCCGTAAGACAAAAATTGGTTAAGATATGGCTGTTCAAAATTTGCATACACTCGTGATTAGTGACCCATTCAAGCTTTCTCAATTATAACCCTTTCAAAAATAAACACTTTAAACCGGTGAGACTGACAGATCCTATAAAAAATAGATAGGTAAGTAAATTGTTTGTAAAGCGGTAGCGATTAATTTCATTTGGGGAGCTAAACACGGCGAGATTTTCATGATTTAAAAAAAAGAGGACCAACTTTATTTTGAGCGTAACTCGCTTATTTTTAATGCTAAAACTTTTGTTAACAATTAAAACAAAGCTTTTTATAAACACTTTAAAAAAGTTTAAATGGGTTTTTCCCGAAAAGTGCTTAATTTTTCGGTGATTTCACCTTGAAATATTCGATTTGGAATTAGACGAATAAGAACATATTTTTCATGAGCTACAACTTTGTTTTTATTTGATTGATAGATTTTACTGATATACCATTTTTTTGGGTTTTTTATAAGCTGCACTTTTGCTAAGGATATTTTTTTCGATAAAATATTTACTTTTTGAGTTATTTGCGAAAAACCGTCTGAAAACGCAGTTTTTTTGTCGAAAAATCAACATTTTCAATGGCAAATAACTCGAAAAGTATTGACTTACGTAAAAAACTCCATAGAACAAAAGTTGCTAAAAATCAGTCAATTTATCCATTTCCGGTCTTATCTTGAACGTATGTTTTTTCACCCCCGAGAAGGGGTGACTGTCACCCCCCAAGTAAAAGCAACCAACGGCACAATTTCAACTTTGAATTGGAGGGTAAGTAGAACCTAAATCCAAATTTTCATGTAATTCGGAGTTGCCCCTGAAAATTACACGGTATCGCCGAATTTCCCGTTCATTTACTGGGCTAAAGGGAGATCTGATCGTGTTTACCAGCCTGACGAATATGAGAATATGATAAGTTGCAGAAAAGTAAATCCGTTTACTATAACCTCTATTAGAATTTTTATAAAAAGACGTGCAAATCTTTTCAACAAAAAGTTAGTTTCACTGTGTCCCAATTTAGACAGTTCACATATTGCAGTAAAGCACCACGTTATGTTACTACATCTGAGTATATAGAAGGCCTTTTATCCCATATATTTAAGTTGGTAAAGCCAAATGTTAATCCTCAATTTCCCACCGACAAAGCATATACAGAACCTGTCCCAATCAATGAAGCAAACATAGCAGGCATTAAGAAAATTCTAAAATATATGTCTGGAAACGATTTAGGTTTCTATTACCATATTACCTCTTGGAAAGTCGTTAAGAAAAACAAGGATAACTGTATTTGACGATTAGTCTCATTTTTAATAAATATTTCTTTTTTTTATTTATATACGGTTACAACCATTTACAGAAAAAAAAACAATAGATTAAAATATAAATTACATACAATATCGAGAACAAAAAATACATGTTGTTCTGAAGCTATTTCCTTGTGGCATTTTTATGATTAACTAATTAAAAATAATTTTATTAACGTTTCGAAGCACAAATCGGGTTTCATTGTCAATAGTATTTTGTATTTTGACAACGAAACCCGATTTGGGCTTCGAAACGTTAATAAAATTATTTTTTCAATTTAATTGTGGCTTATTTCCCACTAGGTGGGAAATAAGCCACTTAAATAGTTAATCAAAAAATACATATTATCAATATAAATAAAATATGTTACCAATACAAATTACACAAATAATCATACCTAAGGACATTAATTATAGTCGGAGAGATAGAAGCGGATTTTGTGCGTGATAAGTAATATGGAAAAACTATATGGGGATATGTTGAACTAGCTGTGTACATTACTTTCCCCAACGGCCGGAAACCAAAGTGGGGGCCGAGGGTAGTTATAATGGGTTAAAGTCGCGGATTTTATTATTTTTTTTGTGACGCTCATGATAGAGATAGTGCACCAAAATTTGGGAATAAGTAGGCCATGACGTAACGAATTAAAATCTTCAGGGGCGGAACGCTGCGTGGCCGACAAAGGGGTGGGGACAGGGGTGAATATAAAAATTAAAAGGGGTTTTTTGTGACGTTCCTGATAGAGATAGAGAACCAAAATTTGGGAAAAAGTAGACAATGACCTAACTAAGTAAAATCCTCAAAGCCGGAATCTCGAGTAGGGGAAGAGGATAGTTATAAGGGGTCAAACTCGCGGTTTTTATTATTTTTTTTCTGACGCTCTTGTTCGAGATAGTGCACCAAAATTTGGGAATAAGTAGGCCATGACGTAACTAATTATAATCTTCAGGGACGGAACGCTGCGTGACCGACAAAGGGGTAGAGACAGGGGTGAATATAACAATTATAAGGGGTTTTTTGTTACGTTCCTGATCGAGATAATGCCTATAAGACATAATTCCATATAATGCCTATTATTACAATATTGTGCTTTCGTCTTTGATAGTGTCACCTACTTCTGACGCACTGTTGCCAAAGGTTCGCAAAACTTTCGATAAACGGAGCGGCAAAACTTTCGCTCGAATTAATATTAATGTCACACTGATGTAGCCTCTTAATACTTGTAGATGTAAATAAAATTATATTTTCCAATGAAAAACCATCAATTTTTTTTCTAATTTCATCATTGTTTCTATCAATTAATAATAAAAATTTCGAGAACAATAATTATAATTATTTGCAAAAATCAATGTTATAAAAATTTTTTAAAAAATATAAAAATTTTTAATTTTTTCTCTACATTTTTTATGAAAATATTGTGACACCGTTTTTAACAAAGCTAGCTGACCCCACCTAGCTTTCCGCCCTTTTATATTTTGATTCTACAATGAATCAATTGTGCAAGTTACGGACATATTCTCTATGACGAGCATAACCCAAAAATTTTGCGTATTCACCCTTGTCCGCCCCTGGAAATTTTATTTAGTTTCTTCATGATCTACTTATTCCCAAATTTTTGTACACTATCTCGTTAACGAAATTCACAAAAAAAACCCTATATTTGTATATTTAACCCTACCCACCACCCCTTTATACGCAAGCAGCGTTCCGCCCCTGGAGATGTTAGTTAGTCATGACATGATCTACTTATTGCCAAATTTTGGTGTACTATCTCGATCACGAACGTCACAAAAAACCCTTATAATTTTTATATTCACCTCTGCCCCCACCCAGTTGTGCCCTACACAGTGTTCCGCCCCTGGAGATTTTACTTAGTTATGCCATAATCTACTTATTCCCAAATTTAGGGGCATTATCTCGATCACGAACGTCACAAACAACCACTTATAATTTATGTATTCACCTCTGCCCCCACCCCTTTGTCGGACACGCAGCGTTCGTCGTTACGAGATTTTACTTAGTTACGCCATGAACTAGTTATTCCCAAATTTTTGGTGAATCTCGATCATGCATGAGCGTCAGGAAAAAAATAGTACAAACCGCGACTTTAACCCCTTATAACTACCCTCGTCCCCCAATCTGGTTTCCGGCTCTGGGGATTTTACTTAGTTATGTCATGGTCTACTTATTTACAAATTTTGGTGCACTATCTCGATCAGGAACGTCACAAAAAACCCAATTAAAATTTTTATATTTACCCCTTCCCTCACCCCTTTGTGGGCCACGCAGGTTTCCGCCCCTTGAGATTTTAATTAGTTACGTCATGAACTAGTTATTCCCAAATTTTGGTGCACTATCTCGATCATGAGCGTCAAAAAAAAAAAAAAAATAATAAAAACCGCGACTTTAAGCCCTTATAACTACCCTCGTCCCCCAATCTGGTTTCCGGCTCTGAAGATTTTACTTAGTTATTTCATGGTCTACTTATTCCCAAATTTTGGTGCATTATCTCGATCAGAAACGTCACAAAAAACCCAATTATAATTTTTATATTCACCCCTTCCCCCAACCCTTTGTCGGTCACGCAGGTTTCCGCCGCGGGAGATTTTAATTAGTAACGTCATGACCTACTTATTTCCACATTTTGGTGCACTATCTCTATCAAGAGCGTCACAAAAAAAATAATAAAAACCGCAACTTTGACCCCTTATATCTACCCTCGGCCCCCACTCTGGTTTTCGGCCGTTGGGGAAAGTAATGTACGCAACTAGTTCAACAGTTCCCCATATAGTTTTTCCATATTACTTATCACGCACAAAATCCGCCCCCAGCTCTTAGACTATTAGTGTGGTCGGAAGACATAAGCAGACAAGTCACTTTTGAGTTTATTATTATTCTTACATATTTTTACAGCACAGTAAGTCTTAGTTAATGTTTACTAAAAGCTGACACAGGAACATGCTATAAGTTTGAAAAAGGTCAATGTTAAGGTGCTGGTTTGCTAGTCTGGCAGTTCTAGTGAGGAAGTTGTCAAGACCATAGTTAGTACGGTGGATTGGGTAATGGAAACTAACTGTAGCCCTGGTTGTTCTTAGTGGGACATGAATATTAATTTTTTTGAAGAAGCTCTGGAGTTCCAGTTTTTCCATGTAGGATGTTGTGAAAAGTGATGACATCCCTTCTCTTATGACGAGCAGTGACCGGTGCAATACCCAGGATATTAAGAATATCTGCATCATTGTAGTTGTCCAAGATATTGAGTCTATAGGCAATTTGCTTTAAAAATTTATGTTCAACTAACTGAAGAGCATTAGTATGCACTCCATAAAAAGGAGACCATACACAGGAGGCATACTCAAGATGGGGACGGACCAAGGCACAGTAGAGGGTTTTTAAAGCTGTAATATTTGTGAAGTCCTGAGTGCATCTTCTAATAAAACCAAGCAACTGGAAAGCCTTATTAACAACATTCTCCAGATGATGAGAAAGCTGTAAGTTTGTATCAAGGGTGACCCCCAAGTCTTTAAAAAGGGAAGTTCTTTCGAGAGTATAGTGACCAATATTGTAGTCAAAAACAATAGCATTTCTGGAACGGGAAAAAGTCATAGTTTTACATTTAGTTGGATTAAGTTCCATGCCATTTCTTTTACACCACTCTAGCAAGTTATTTAAATCGTACTGTAGTTTTTCACAATCCTCTGGGGATTTAATCACACAGCTTAATTTTAGATCATCAGCAAAGAGCAAAAATAAACTGATTGCGAAGCATTCATTTATGTCGTTTATGAAAATATTAAACAAATATTAAAGTGGCCCAAGGTGAGCCTTGAGGCACTCCTGATGGAACTTGGATAATTTTAGAAAGAAAAGTGCCAATTTTAACAATCAGTCTACGATCAGATAAGTAGCTTTGGAACCATGACAATAAAGGCTCATCAATCCCAATCAGTTTTAACTTATGCAACAAAATATTGTGTTGCACCCTGTCGAATGCCTTGGAGAAGTCAGTGTATATCGTATCCACTTGATACCCCTTCTCCAAGGTGTCCAGCAAGAAGTCCACCTGACTAAGAAGATTTAATTCTGTAGATTTTCGTGGTCTAAACCCAAACTGTTGTTGGACTAGTAGAGGTTCAAATAGAGGGGTTAGAATGTCACATACCAGACTTTCAAATACCTTGGGGATTGCACTGATTATACTGATGGGACGATAGTTTGTTACACAGGCTTTGTCACCGGATTTAAAGATGGGCTTTAGAAAGCTGTCTTTCCAGTAGTCGGGGAAGATTCCAGTTTGGAGGGACAGCTTGAAAATGTGGTACAGAGGTCTTGAAAGAATAAAGGAGTCCAGGCCCTTTGTTAACATCCAAAGAAGAGAGTTTACTAAATATATCTGATATTTTAATATCAAGGTGTGGAATATGGTTATTGGATGTGGATATTTCATGAGTGGGAATATTAATATTATCATGTGAGTACACTGTCGAAAAATAATCAGCAAACATGTTCGATATTTCCTCCCCAGAACAACTAGTCTTATCGAAATATTTAAGTGTATTTGGAAAAGAACTGCTCTTCCTTTTATTGTTAACAAATGACCAAAATTTTTTTATGTTAAAGCTAATAGCTGTTTCAGTACAGTGCACATATTGAGCATAGCATTCCTGCGTCAGATTTTTGCATAGTTCTCTCAACCTAGAAAACTCTCGATAGTCATCAGCTGACTGTGTTTGTTTATACCTTTTGTGCAATTTTTTCTTTTGAATAATACAATTTTTTAGTTCAACTGAGAACCATACCGGGAATTTTCTGCCCTAAAATTTCTTTAAAGGAACAAATATATCCACTGCAATAAAGATAACTTCATAAAAAATGTTTAACATAGTTTCAAGAGGCTTATTTAAAAGTAAAAAGTCCCAGTTAAATTGATTCAGAAACATTATAATATCTTTGAAAATTTGCACAGTTAAAATCTCTATAGAATCCATCAAACTCGAGACCATCTTCACCCTCTACAACACCAATATTTAACTTAATACATAGTGGTGGGTGAACAACTGGAGGAACCAAAAGATAGTCTGCTTGTTTGACCTCAGTAGAGGAATCTTGTGATAATACCAGATCCAGAAAAAAATCCATTTCTAAACAAAACCAATAAATGTAGTTTCAGAATTGTGTTTTTTTTTGTAATTAAGTGAAAGAACAGTACATATACACGATACATTTTTGCAAATATCTTTGTTTGGACTTTGTTTCAATAAATTTTATTTGGCTATTAACTTAATAAATAAGCTCAAAAGCTACACTTTTACAATGTATTACAATATCAAAAAACTACTAGTTTTTTGTTTAAATGTTTTTTTTTATTTTCTTAAAATAAAAGTTTTGGAGATGTACTATTCTTTTACTTACCGATTCACTTATATTATTATATTGACGTGTTCCCGTTAAGATCTTTTCTAGTATGTACTTTCAAATGGCGTTTCAAATGACCATTCTGAGAAAACTGCTTAGAACAAATCTCGCACTTATAAGGTTTTTCTTCAGTGTGCACTCTCAAATGTGTTTTCAATTCACTTGTAGTAAGAAACTGTTTGAGGCAAGTTTCAAACTTGTATGGTTTTCCCACAGTGTGCACTCTCAAATGTAATTTCAGATTACTTGCAAAACGAAACTGTTTTAAGCAAGTTTCACACTTGTATGGTTTTTCCCCAGTGTGCACTCTCAAATGTGTTGTTAAATTATCTGCTCTACTAAAACGTTTAAAACAAATCTCGTACTTGTGAGGTTTTTCTCCTGTGTGCACTCTCAAATGGCCTGCCTCACTAAACTGTTTAAAAAAAATCTCACACTTGAATTGTTTTTTCCCAGTGTGCACTCTTAAATGTTTTTTCAAACTACATGTTTGACTAAATTGTTTAAAACAAATCTCGCACTTGTAAAGTTTTTCCCCAGTGTGCGTTCTCAAATTACCCCAGGCTGTGGGTGAAAAATAGGTCGATTTCAGGATATAATTCAGGAATTTTTGAAACCTATCAGGTGTTGTAAAGGACGATGCCAGGAATAACTTCTACTAAAATGTAACCAAAAATATTGTGCGCTTTTTTTTATTGTGATTTTCATTTGTTAAATTTGCAATTTTTAATGATTTTTAATTTTGCAGCTTAGTACAGTGGAACCTCGATAAGTCGGCCCCCGATAACCCGGAAGTCCGGCTAACCCGAACCGATTTTCATCAGACAAACATTTCAACAATAAAAATGTATGTATTATGTTAAAACATTTTATCTGTAGCCTCTTCTGGAATGTCTTAAAAATATCGAGTTTCATTGATAAAACGGCTTCGACCATAATATAATATTTGAGAGATAATGGGTATTTGTGTAATTTGAACTATACGATAGTAAAAATGACTCATGGCACACGCCGGCAGCGGCAGAGCGATGTTAATTATCTGGGGCTATCGCAAACAACAGGCACCTGTTATTCCTTTATTTATTTCCAACTGTCTTTTAAAAAATTATTTTTTAAACAATGGTCTTTTAAACAATGAAAGAGCCACTGTTCTTAAATAACATAACATTGTTCCGATGGCAGACGAAATTGACACAACCGAAACTGACTGAGTTTTTTTTACCTAGAAATGAACAATACTCTATCTATACTGTCTATACTATACTCTATACAACTATAGGTAAGTTAGATGTGTACTGTGCATATTTCATGTTACTTTAATTATAACGGACTTTATCTATAAGTATACCGTATTTTATTAATTTTTACCATGCTCTCCGGCTAACCCGGATTTTCGATAACCCGAATCGGCCGCGGTCCCGATTAATCCGAGTTATCGAGGTTCCACTGTACCTATATTGATTTTAAAAAAAACTTTTTAATAGAAAGTTGTAGTGAATTAAAAAACCTACAATTTGAGGTATGGTAAGTTTAATTTTGTTAATTGGTTATTGCAAAACAGCCTGCGAAAGGTCCAAAATGGCCGTTTTTTACAATTGCTTTATTTATTGTACAAATATTTTTTTTTTATTTTTAAAGCTTGAAAATGAAGATCTTTCAATTCCAAACATAAAAAAAAATGTAAAGCCAGATTAACGAATTTGTTGCTTAGATATTATAAATTGTTTATCTCAAGAAGTCAAATGTAGAAGGCTATAACTTTTTGGAAAAAAATCGTAGAGAGTTGGTGAAACATCCAATCTCCTTCTATAGAGCTATGTTTTCATATTCTGATGTAAATAAATGCGTAAAACATTTTTAAATCTCTAATTTTTGGGTTTGAAAATAAGGGGGCAAATTTCGTTATAAACATTTAGAGCTGAAGCGGCCCTGTACATCCTGTGAGTTTTTAACTTCAGATTATTGTTGCTGAAGATGAAATGAAGATTATAAAAAAATAAAAAATTTCTACGACCAACTGAAGCCGAAATAATTTTTGGATTTGAAAATAAGGAGGCAAATTTCGTTATAAACATTTAGGGCTGAAGCGGCCCTGTACATCCTATGAGTTTATAACTTACAGATTATTGTTGCTGAAGACGAAACGAAGATTTATAAAAAAATAAAAAAATTTCTACAACCAACTGAAACCGAGATAATTGTTTGTTTTTTCTTAAATCGTAGTGCCTTTATTTATAACAATTAAGAAATTATTTTACAGTCATTGACTAAAGAAAGACTTATATTATCTTAAAATAAAAATTATTATAAAATATAATTACATTTAATTATTAAAAATTATTTTTAAAATCGGTGCTTTTGTGAACGGCCGAATTTTGCAAATCGCCCGGCTCGCTTCAAATCCGCGCGCTCCGAAAATTTTTACGTATTAAATTTTGTCAGAAAACAATTTAATAATATTACTATTATAATATACAGTCTATTTACCACTGTATTTGTTTTTCTTGATAAACTTTTATATGTGAAATTTCATTTCTGAAGAAATAATATTACAAAAATGATACATATATATGAAATATATAACTATATTTTTAATTTTTTCATTGTTATATAAATATAATAATAATATTATTACTTCTTACTATAATATACAATATAAAACTTTTTCTTCTTGTAGTGACTATTCGTTTTGGATTTCACATATAAAAGTTTATCAAGAAAAACAAATACAGTGGTAAATAGACTGTATATTATAATGGTAATATTATTAAATTGTTTTCTGATAAAATTTAATACAAGTTACGTAAAAATTTTCCGAGCGCGCGGATTTGAAGCGAGCCGGGCGATTTGCAGAATTCGGCCGCTCACAAAAGCACCGATCTTAAAAATAATTTTTAATAATTAAATGTAATTATATTTTATAATAATTTTTATTTTAAGATAATATAGTCTTTCTTTAGTCATGACTGTAAAATAATTTCTTAATTGTTATAAATAAAGGCACTACGTTTTAAGAAACAAAAAACAATTATCTCGGCTTCAGTTGGTTGTAGAAATTTTTTATTTTTTTATAAATCTTCCTTTCGTCTTCAGCAACAATAATCTGTAAGTTAGAAACTCATAGGATGTATAGGGCCGCTTCAGCTCTAAATGTTTATAACGAAATTTGCCCCCTATTTTCAAACCCAAAAGTTATCTCGGCTTCAGTTGGTCGTAGAAATTTTTTATTTTTTTTTATAAATCTTCGTTTCATCTTCAGCAACAATAATCTGTAAGTTAAAAACTTATAGAATGTACAGAGCCGTTTCAGCTCTAAATGTTTATAACGAAATTTGCCCCTTATTTTCAAACCCAAAAATTAGAGGTTTAAAAATGTTATACGCATTTATGTACATCAGAATATGAAAATATAACTCTTTAGAAGAAGATTGGATGTTTCACCAACTCTCTACGATTTTTTTTCAAAAAGTTATAGCCTTCGACATTTGACCTCTTGGGATAAACAATTAATAATATCTAAGCAACAAATTCGTTAATCTGGTTTACAATTATTTTTTGTTTGGAATTGAAAGATCTTCATTTTAAAGCTTTAAAAAATTAAAAAAAAAATTATTTGTACAATAAATAATGCAATTGTAAAAAACGGAACGGAACGAAATTAAACTTACCATACCTCAAATTGTAGGTTTTTTAATTTACTACAACTTTCTATAAAAAAGTTTTTCTCTAAAATCAATATCCTAAGCGGAAAAATAAAAATCATTAAAAATTGCGAATTTAACAAATGAAAATCGCAATAAAAAAAAGCGCACAATATTTTTGGTTACATTTTAGTAGAAGTTATTCCTGGCATCGTCCTTTACAACACCTTATAGGTTTCAAAAATTCCTGAATTATATCACGTTTTTTCACCCACAGCCTGGGGTAAATGTGTTTTCAATTCACTTGTAGTACGAAACTGTTTTAAACAAATGTCGCACTCGTAAGGTTTTTCTTCAGTGTGCACTCTTAAAAAAATGTCTTTTTGCTTCACTTGAAATACAAAACTGTTTTAAGGAAGTTTCACACTTGTATGGTTTTTCCCCAGTGTGCACTCTCAAATGTATTTTAAAATCACTTGAAGTAAGAAACTGTTTTAAGCAAGTTTCACACTTGTATGGTTTTTCGCCAGTGTGCACTCTCACATGTGTTGTTAAATTATCTGCTCTACTAAAACGTTTAAAACAAATCTCGCACTTGTGAGGTTTTTCTCCTGTGTGCACTCTCAAATGTGTTTTCAAATGTCCTGCCTCACTAAACTGTTTAAAACAAATCTCGCACTTGTGAGGTTTTTCTCCTGTGTGCACTCTCAAATGTTTTTTCAAACTACATTTTTGACTAAATTGCTTAAAACAAATCTCGCACTTGTAAGGTTTTTCCCCAGTGTGCGTTCTCAAATGTGTCTTCAATTCACTTGTAGTACGAAACTGTTTTAAACAAATGTCGCACTCGTACGGTTTTTCTTCAGTGTGCACTCTAAAATGTATTTTCAAATCACTTGAACTAAGAAACTGTTTTAAGCAAGTTTCACACTTGTATGGTTTTTCCCCAGTATGCACTCTCAAATGTGTTGTTAAATTAACTGCTCTACTAAAACGTTTAAAACAAATCTCGCACTTGTGAGGTTTTTCTCCTGTGTGCACTCTCAAATGTGTTTTCAAATGGCCTGCCTCATTAAACTGTTTAAAACAAATCTCGCACTTGTGAGGTTTTTCTCCTGTGTGCACTCTCAAATGTTTTTTCAAACTACATGTTTGACTAAATTGCTTAAAACAAATCTCGCACTTGTAAAGTTTTTCCCCAGTGTGCGTTCTCAAATGTGACTTCAATTCACTTGTAGTACGAAACTGTTTTAAACAAATGTCGCACTCGTACGGTTTTTCTACAGTGTGCACTCTTAAAAAATGTCTTTTCGCTTCACTTGAAGTACAAAACTGTTTAAAGCAAGTTTCACACTTGTATGGTTTTTCCCCAGTGTGCCCTCTAAAATGTATTTTCAAATCACTTGAAGTAAGAAACTGTTTTAAGCAAGTTTCACACTTGTATGGTTTTTCGCCAGTGTGCACTCTCAAATGTGTTGTTAAATTATCTGCTCTACTAAAACGTTTAAAACAAATCTCGCACTTGTGAGGTTTTTCTCCTGTGTGCACTCTCAAATGTGTTTTCAAACGGCCTGCCTCACTAAACTGTTTAAAACAAATCTCGCACTTGTAAAGTTTTTCCCCAGTGTGCGTTCTCAAATGTGTCTTCAATTCACTTGTAGTACGAAACTGTTTTAAACAAATGTCGCACTCGTACGGTTTTTCTTCAGTGTGCACTCTTAAAAAATGTCTTTTCGCTTCACTTGAAGTACAAAACTGTTTAAAGCAAGTTTCACACTTGTATGGTTTTTCCCCAGTGTGCACTCTCAAATGTATTTTCAAATCACTTGAAGTAAGAAACTGTTTTAAGCAAGTTTCACACTTGTATGGTTTTTCCCCAGTGTGCAGGCTCAAATGTGTTTTCAAATTACATGCTTGACTAAAATGCTTAAAACAAATCTCGCACTTGAGAAGTTTTTCTCCAGTGTGCACTCTCAAATGTTCTTTTAAACGCTCATTTCGAGAAAACGTCTTAAAACAAACTTCACATTTGTAAGGTCCTTGTCCAGTCGCAACAGTCATATTTTGATCTAATGCTTTTCCTTCATCTTGTTGACTCATATAATTTCCTTCATCAGATGAATGTTTAGATAGTGTCTCCATCATTTCCAATTTGCTCTCCTCTTGGGAATAACCTAAAATAAAAAAAAACAATGTTGTTCTGAAGCTATTTTCTTGTGGCATTTTTACAATTTTAACTATTTAGAATGGGAAATAAGCCACAATATTATTAAAAAATGATTTTTATTAACGTTTCGACGCCCAAATCGGGTGCCGTTGTCAAAATACAAAATACTATTAATATAAATTAATATACTATTAATAAGTTGGGGTTGATTTCATGTAATCGAATGAACTATCTTTCAGTAAAGTCGTCCCAGGAACGCAACTCATAAATATTGGCAATATCATTTTAAAGTCTTCTACTTTAAAATGTATCATATGTATCTGAATTGCCGATATAAATGAGTCAAATTAAATAAATTATTAGAAGAACTTTTTTACTAAGCAACAACATTTTTGTTTATATTAATAGTATTTTGTATTTTGACAACGGCACCCGATTTGGGCGTCGAAACGTTAATAAAAATCATTTTTTAATAATATTGTGGCTTATTTCCCATTCTAAATAGTTAAAATTGAAAAAAAAAACAATGTATGTCATGCCAAAAAAATTGCATGGCAAGTTTTTTTGATAACCGTTATTAGTAACCAGTAGCGTGTCATCAATATTTTTGGTTTTCGAAAGTTCTGCCAACTTTCAACAGTGAGGCAACAGTGCGTCGGCAATATACGACAGTGACATCATACTATTAAAAACAATAATAAATTGTTGTACTCATAGGCGCGCTAAATGATGCCAAGTCAGTCACGTTCGATTTCTTGCTATAGAAAATCGATTTTTAGTAAATCCAATTTGACACAAAATCTAGGCATGGGATAAAAAAGTTTATTTGAAGAAAGTGTATTTTTTTGTTCTTATTAATGGCGGTACAGGCTCCGTTTTTGCAATATTTTTTTTAGTTATAGAGTAATTTCCAATACTAATGTGTGCCAAATATCTCGACAAAATATTCAAAATTACAGTCGCAATCTTGGACCGCGTTTTCTGCGCGCTACTGTTGCTTCTTAAGTATTGTGCTAGCTGTGTTTTACTGAACTTCACCAATACCATTAATTTCAATTCATTAATATCACAGAAACAGTATTGCGGATTGCTACGAGCAAGACCAAATGAAGAGTGGATTTATATAACGGGCCAAGTGACAAAAATCAATATTTCTGTTGTTTCCATTATAATGGTCTATGCAATAATGCCGGTGAACTGTATTATTCGCCAAGTGACAGTTGCATTGGAAACAACTTTAAATAAATTCAACAGATAGCTTCCACTGTTAATTATAGTGTTCCGTTTCCTGATAAAATCTCATTTTTCTCGATTGTGTATTTTTGCCACTTGGCCCGTTATATATCTCCACTCTTCAAATGCAATACATACGATGCAATACATACGAAGAAATGTGTTTTTTTTCTAAGGTGAGAATCATCTAAAGAGATCTGGAAAAATGGCCCAGATACTGTTGGATTCGTCAAAGCTATAACGTTTGAATGTTGCCGAGGTTAGTTCGAACGCCTACCAACTAAACTCACCCCCTCTTCCAGCAGTGCGCCAGGGACATTTCTTGGCGAAAGTAACTTCGAAGCGCACTACCGCGGTCCACAAATTAATCTGTGACAAAGTATAGTCTTCAGTATAGGGTTTCGAAGAAAGCTGTCTCTGAAGGGCGTATCGTTGTGTATGTAGGGCCATGGTTTAAAAGTGCAATGACGAGTATAGAAAACAAAACATACATAAAGTTGGTATATAGGACATATACATAGATAAAACTAATAACTTAGACTAGAACATGTATCCACTGATGTCGAAGTTTCTAAAGGTTCAGTATTGTTGTTTAATGACCAGGACCATGGTTTAGGAATATAATGACGGGTGACGGGAATAAGAAAACAAATATATTATGGTGGATAAATACGACAGATGCATAGATAAAACTAATGCGTTAGACTAAAATATGTGTTTAATGTATTAATAGCACAAATTAAAAAAAATTGAAGACACTCGTGGGAGTGCCGACAGAAGTGAAAACTTCTTATAGTATATAAATTACGAGCTCAATGCTTTTTCTCCATCCAAAAAGAAGTGCTATACCTATATCATATACGCGATGCGTATGCCCCATGCTATTTATGTATACATACACATAATTTATATACATACAAAATTTATTTCAGCGAAGTGATGACGGTCGCAAATTCAATACTTTTTCTCCATCCAAAAAGTGCACAACGTCCCTCAAGAAGTTTTCACTTCAAATATTTATTTCGTCGAAGCGATAATGGTCGCGATGACGGTCGCTAATTTAATTTTTTTTTCCAATCCAAAAAGTGCAATACGTCCCTAAAGAAGTTTTCACTTCAAAAATTTATTTCGTCGAAGCGATGACGGTCCCTAATTCAATACTTTTCACCCATTCAAAAAGTGCACAACGTCCCTAAAGAAATTTTCACTTCAAAAATTTATTTCGTCGAAGCGATGACGGTCGCTAATTTAATAGTAAAATTTAATAAAACATTTTTGTCCTGGTAAAAGGTATACTAGTTTAAAAAGCCCCTATAGGGCTACAAACATATAAACATCGTTCTTCAACGATACTGGCTCCAAACTAACTCACCGGTGGCAGGGTGGATTCAAATAGAATGATTAAATATACCTGGGCCCCAGCTTCCTTTATTGCCAGCCAGTACAAACGGATAACTATAACTTATTCCCCAAATGAAGCAAAGGAACAATACCCACATACAACTTTTATTACCCTAAGATGTAATACTAACATCGGTTACGAGGTTGTCTCTTACAAATACACTATACAAGTGATTAGGTGACATTAACTATCTCAAATAATTAAGAAGAGTGACTACAAGTAGTATTTAAGTGACAAATTCGTCTAAATATTATTTAAAAAAAAATTCAAAGTGACAAAATTATCTTAAAGAAATATAACTATTAAAACTTAAAATCCACTATTTCAAATACATATATATTTCCCCCATACACTAAATTCAAGAAGAAAAATAACAACAAAGCTGGTAACAAAGACTGGAAGATGTTCCTTCCTCAACACGAACGAACTTCAGGTAAGCGCTAAATATTTAAAAAGTTTTAAACATGGTAAAGAGATTCCAATAAAATTCCTGCCTTTGCCCCATTACAATTTTAACTGTGATGTACGTATTTTAAAAACCTTAAATGCTGTGTATTTTAAATAAATGTAGCAATAAAAAAAAAGAAAAATTAATAACTGGCTATTACACCCTAAATTTATATGTTTCTGTTCATGAAAAATAAGTTACTAACATCGGCAAAAAAATTAATAGATACTCAGATCATCCTCTTAATAAAGTTTAAATTAAAAATGAACAAATAATAAAGTTCATCCTCTTAATACTATCCAAAAAAATTAAGTTCAAACAAAGCATAACTATAACTTAATTAATAAAATTAAATGTAAAAACTTAATTCTGAATCTCCTCCACAGATTACTATGATATCTACAACGGATTATGTAGGGGCTTATAATTCTACCATTAGGTCCAACAGTCCATCTAATTGACATGCCATGACGCTCAAATGGCCTCCCTGTTGAAAGCGTGTGACTTCAAAAAAAAACATCCCCTACTATGTTTTCCTGTTTTCCTTCCAACACAGGGTTAAAATTAATTTCTCCACTTTTATTTCTCCTTCAATGCAATCCTTTTTTTTTAACTGGTCCGGTTTGGAGCAAATTTATCCGAAAATAATTTGGCTTTTCCTATTCACTATTAACAAAAGATTGTCAGCACTTCCTTAAGAATCTTACCACAGCAATCACCAATTGGTAGGAAAAATTTCACCAAAAATATGGTCGTATCCAAAACATATATTTTTGATCGCCTTAATAGGCACTTTTACTCCATGCACTTTTTGTAACAGCTCCGATGACCAGACTCGACAAAGAACCACACCCAACAACGACTCGTTTGTCAAAAATCGTGCACCATGGCCTTAGAGAGAAATAGAAAATCAAAACGAAACACATGCTCCACCAAAGAGACCGTGTTTCGAATATGTCAATTAAGTACACCTAATTCAACAATTTTATTAATTGTTGGCGTTATCATTGACGTATGAAAGGTAGAACTGGTTGTCTACACTCGAGGGGAATGCCTAAAAATTCTTAGCGAAAATATTATACCGTTACACTTTTACAAATATACTAAAAGCCTTATATAAATATAAACATCCTAAAATCCAAAGGATGGATAAAATTCCTATGGATGTGGCTTTAGGGCAACATATGACTCCCACAGGTGGTAAGTGGCTTAATAAATTAGGTCATTGTGTTATATTATTGTGTTATATTTTAATAAAGGGCATGGTGTGTGAAGGATTCCAAGAAAATCACTTTCTTTATTAATTCTCCTCTTTTTTGGGGATGGAAAAAAATGCATTATACAAATTTGTAAATAACACCAGTACATGGATAATCGCTGAAAGTTTTTTTACTCTAGTATAGGCGGTTCAGTTGGTATAAGAAGGGATTTTTTTAAAATGTAACAACCTGTAATTAAAAAATGGGTAATTGCCCTTAAATTAAACCTACTCCAAAAAATCAGCCACTTATTTGTGATTAATCTCCCCAGGGTTTCTTCATAATTATCATTACAGTTAGGGAAAAATAATTTTTTTGAAACATTCTTTTTAAAAACTTGTTAACTTTGGGGGCGCCACAGAGTGACAGAAATTGAATTTGTCAGATTATAGTTGACCAGCACGATTACTCGAATAGTAGTTTATACAATCATTATCTCTAGTGATGTTGAATGTTTTTCTAAGAATGACATTAGAAGTACAGAAATAGTCAAGTGTGACTTTAAATTTTCTACTAAATTAATATAACTACGTTGAACAATTGTATCGCCGTCTCACTCTGTCAATTATAAATATGTAACTGCGTATGTCTTGGATAACGTTTTTGCTTTGTAGACAATAGTTAATAATCTATCTCTCTCGTTTGTTATTTATAGAAAAAGGCAGAAAATCCAAAATATGTGCTTGATATGATCGTTCATAGGTATTCTTTCATTTTTCCGACTGTAATTTATATTTTAGAATTATTTATATATCTATGTATTATTAATATTATTTATAATTTAAAATAACTTACATATAAAATCAGAATTTGGTGTCAGTTTTGAAAGTAAACTGGATGTAAGACCAAATACTTGCAATGTCGATCATGCATGAGGTTTTTTCTTGGGTTTTCCTCGTGATTTACTATGGAATCACTAACACAATAATTTTACTGTCACCATTGCATGTGGTTGTCTTTTTAAAGACAGATTACATGCTATGATTGATAATCGAATGAACTATCTTTCAATAAAGTCGTGCCAGGAACGCAACTCATAAATATTATAATATAACATATTATTAGTAATATTAGAGTTTGGGAAATATGCAAAATGAATATTAAGTGCATATTTGCATTTTTTGGATAAATGGTATATATGCATATACATTTATTAAAAATGCATATTTTCAGATATATCACAATATGGACAAACATCTGAGGACATAAGTAATACAATTTAGCGAGTTAGGTAAAAATATCCCTTGGAAATACCTCTTATTGGTATTAGCATATTAGTTTCCGTTAAGGAGTTGCAAAAAAACGAACCATGTAACTATTTGTAAATTTGTAAATGAATGTCTGAGTAACTTTTTTTTACTCAACCGATACTCACAGAAAAATTTTTGTTGTTGTTAAGTGATGCTGTGCCGCACAATCACCAAATGGGTGATAGCGTGATAAATAGCAGTCTGATTTTTGCATGACAGTTTAATCTCTGTTCGGAGAGTTTAAGTCTGTTCTGTCGGACAAAATAAATGTGCCGTTTTCGTGGTGTGACCGTTCCAAATTTTTAACCTGTTCCAAAATTAAAACTGCCCCTGTTCCAGTGTTCCCATATATCAAAGTTTATCCAACTAGACACCCTTAAGCCATTAACAAATTTTCAGCTTGCTATTAATCAATTTTTTTTTCATATGCAGGATCCAGACCTATTATGTGCCTTTAGAGAATTAGAGACGTCATTTGTAGTTTCGATGTAGATGTGCTACAAAAAATGGTGAATGTTTTAAAAAAAAACCGTTAAAAAATATTTCTGAATCAATTTGTAAATTAGAAAAGCGAAACATTTCATTAGACCAAAATATTGAAATTAGGTATCAATTGATTAAATGAAAAAATTAAACACCTTGGGGAAACCAAAAAAGTGTATCAAAAATGCTGCACAGTGTTAAATAAAATGAGGGATATTCCAAAATAATTCAAATAAATAATATTATTAAGAAGGGGCATTGTGAAGATAAATTAGTTTTACAGAAAGAACCATAAACAATACCATATTTTGTTTGCTCCTTTAACTTCTTGTGAAGTAGAAAGAAGTTTTTCCGCATATGAACATTTATTATTATCAGACAGATGGCACAGTTTTTCTGTAGAAAATTTAGAACAAAATTTAATAATATATAGTTTTAACTGTAGTAATAATATACTTAATAAAGAATGATGATGATGATGAATATAAAGAATAAATGAATATAATGATGTATGTAATAGACATTTCAATAAATATTTTTTGTGATTTTAGCATAAAATAAATTAAATACCTACCTTCAATACAAGGATTACTGCGTTTTTTATTTACATGCATAAAATACATAAAAGCATATTTTAGTGCATATTTCAACTATTTTTTGTGCTTCTACTGTAATATGATTAAGGTAGGCTTTTCTGTAATGATTTGTTGGCAAGTACAGTAGAACCTCGATTATCCTTCAGGGCACCGGACCAAGGGTATGACGGATAATCGAAAAGACGGTTAACAGAACAATAAAAAAAATTAAAAATTCATAGTACAACTCTCAAATTTCATTTGTATGGTTTGTTTGACAATATAAGAGAGATTTGTGTTCGTACAATAGAATCAATTTAAAATATTCTGAAATCTGTGTTTGTTTTACTGTTGCTTCACATTTTGCGACGGCTGAATTTCTTAATCAGCATAAGATCATGCAATCTACTTTATTGGCTTCTTCTTGTTGAGAATACCACTCGATGAATTATGGCATATGCGATGCAGCTTCTCTAGATTATTTACGCAAATTTTTGTCAGTTACAATAGGTTCATCAATATAGCTACAGTCAAATTCCAAGCCTGTGTCAGCTTCTGAATCTGTTTGGTCCGCCTTTGTTGCCATTTCAATTTCTTTATCTGTCAGCAATGGATAGCTGTTTGTGTCCTCATCACAAATCAAATTAACTTTTTTTATTTTTTTTTTGCATTAAAATTATTGCTAATGTATTCAATACAACTTCTGTATGTACCCTGACCGTGGTTAATGGAGAGACGGATAATCTAGATTCCACTGTATACACATTCTTACCCTAGAAGGGTTGGTCCTATGGGACCAACTTGGTCTTGGGAATGTGTTAAACATTTAAAATCAAATACAAACATTTTATATGTAGCTCCAACCCAACCCAACTTCTAAGCATATAATGAACTTCCTCAACATAATAATTAAGCTGTTATATCATGTTTTTGTAATAATAATTATTATTTACTTACTTTTTTCATTTGTTGTTTGCTTTTCTTCAAATGGTGTAAATTTATGTTCATCTTGTTCTACTTCAGTTTTTAAGACTACCACATAATCCTCGTATACACTTTCAGTCTTATGTTCTTCTTTAACTTCAATTTTGAAGACATCCAAAAGATCATCATCATAGGTTTTATCTGTTTTACAAGTTTGCTCACTAGCTTCTTGTTTTACTTCCATTTTATTTGTCAGTTATTTCAGTTTATGTTTACACAAATAAAATCACTTTGTCACTTTGTAAATAATTTTTAAAAACTTCAGAACCAGAACGGTTTTTGCAAGCACTTCAACTTCAGCAAGCTAGGGAAATGGATGGGGGGATCATGGATGGGATATGGGATGGGAAATGGCTTGCTTGTCGATTGTCATGTCAAGTTACTTGGATCTCGGAGTATGGAAAACTTTTTACCCTCTCCCTAGAGTGACCGCAACGAGAACGAAACTGAAGACTGTGAAGCCAAAACCACAGTTTTTTTGCTATTCGAAATTGTTGTATAAACCTATATCACAGTTTTTTTGCTTATACGAATCAGTTAGTTCACTCTAGTTTTTATGCGGTTCCTGCGCTTGCAGAAACTCCTAGCAGACTGCGCAGTAGACTAGGAGGAAAATGTTGCTGTTGCAAGATTTAAAATATTCCGATAAAGAATATTCCAAAATTATAATAAAATAATTATGATTATCGATTTTTTTCAAAAAGCTGAAAATTAAATTCATAAATGGTAAAATGCTTTACGTACACACTTGTATAAAATTTGAAAAATAATATTTTCTAATTATTGATTGAATGTATTCAAACAATTAATCACAAGTAACTATCTAAATTGGTGACATTTGGCAACAGTGAGTAGACCTGGTTTATTTATGTATGTTTATTCCAAACATAACCTTATAAACAAACAGTTGTTTATTTAGAGTTATTTATTATTGTTTTCTGATATTTTGCAATTGTTAAGTTGGTTTACTTCGAATTTAATATGCATTACTGTGGTATTTCTCCAGTTTTCTAAGAAGGTTGGTGATTTTGAATTGGGATTATGATGAATTTAACCCAAAGGCAATGTGTGTTTATTTATGTGGCAAAATTCCAGGCACCATAAAAATTTGAGTTTCTTCCTGTTGCCCATGGATGAAAATCGGTAAGAACGTAAATTCTATTTAATATCATTGACATCATTTTTGACGTGCTGTCGTTTTAGGTTTGCAGAATGAAAAGAAATTGTTCAATGTGATAAACTTCTATGAACAGTCCTCAATATTGTTACATTAACTTTTAAATATGCACTTTACATCTTGAGGAGCAGGCCTTTGCAGAAATACTGAAAAGCGGGTTGCAAAACAATGCAAAATAAAATAAATGAAATATGTCTTGAGATTAAACATTCAAGTTAAAGGTGTGTTCTTTCTTAAACTGGAATGATAATTTTGTAATTCTGTAGGCACATCTATTGAGAAGTTACAACCAGTGGAAAAGTGCCTTAAGGGAATCTATGACATATATAATTGAAGGTATGAGTATATGTTTCAAATTAATTGTTGGATGATTCTGAGAAAGTGTAAATTTTTTTCATGAATTTGGTACGTTACTGTCTTTATCTAAACTCTAAAAATCATTGACATCTATTTTGAAAAACCATGTTCCTAGAAACCATTGATAACAAATATAGACGGTTACCTCTGCATTCGTTGTATCATCTTACTACCCTATCCATAGTGAGTCTAATTTTTAAATCTATAATAATTGTTTATGTGCTGGTTTCATAAAGATGCTTCAAAAATCTATATGGGTCTTACTAGGCAGCACAGCCATGCCTTTAATAGCTTTTCCAATTATATTTTCAATATGCTTATTCTAGTTAAGATTGCGGGACAAAAAGACCACTAAATATTTGAGTTCATTTTTAGGTATCAGCATTGGCTCTACAGCCCATGGTGGGTCTTGGCCTGTTCCAGAATCAGCTTCCACTCTTTCCTATCCTTTGCTTGTCTTTCCAATTTCTCACTCGAGCATGAATTTTTGGTATATATGGGATTATATTGTGATAACGACCAGATCTATGAAAGAATAGTATGTTGTTAAAGAGGATTGTGGTGACACTATTCATGAATATCTGATAATATTGGTTAATGTGAATGGAGTCCAAAATGGGGTTTAGGCTGTTATATAAAAAATTATGTCATTAGCATATGGAAGTAGGGCGACATTATCTGGTATTAAATTATGTGATTGAGGAGAATTAAACCTAAAAACTCTATTTATTCTGCTAATCAATATGATTTTAATATATTTTAATATAAAACATATGTTATTCTTTCTAGGGACATCTCCTCTGAAGGAATTACAATTATTTGCCAGTATGTCAAATGAATTTTCAACATCAGTCATACTTTCATGAATTTATTGATGAAAATAAAACTAGGTACATGATTTATTATTTACTTCCAAGGGATTCTAAGATACTATGTGTAAAAAGTCCAATATGCAGTGATGAGCATGCTAATAACAGGCAAAATATGGGATATAACGCCAAAGATGGGAAACATGGGATGCATTCTGAAGTAAAAAGAGATGAAACTGAGAGAAATTATCGATATAAACATATAAATTAACATTACATTACATAGTTTCCCACCTTTAGACGTATCAGATGAGTATGAGAACTGTCACTGTGCCAGGAGAATTTTATAAAATACTCATGTCACAGATATCTAAAGGTGGGAAACTATGTAATGTTATCGTCGGCTAAGAGTGTTAACCTGCTAACTCCATTTTTCACTGTGAGTGATATTGGGGTAGTTTCTAGGTCTGTGTACCTTCATACCATGTCCCACAAGCCCGCTGGTTCCACTGTAGTTTAGAGATAGCTATTTCCAAACTACATTGGTGTCGACGGGTTTGTGTGGTGGTGTATGAAAATACACGGACCCAGAAACTAGCCCAATATCACTCAAAGTGAAAAATGGAGTTAGCAGGTTAAAACTCTTATCCAAGGTTATGTTAATTTATTCGTTTATAACGATAAGTTCCACTTCTACCAGTTTCATCTCTTTTTATCTCACAAGTTAATATATTTTGCCGGTTATTAGTGTGAGTGCTCATTACTGTATATTTACGATTCTGTGATTTCTCAATATGATGCTGAGTAGGTATAGATCTAAGTAGGTATATAGTAGGTATCTACAATCCTTTCAAAACAGAAATTTATAAGTTCATTTTATGTACCTATTAAACTTTATTTTAAGGATGAATTTGAAATGCTTGTAGGGAATATATCTGTAAAAAATAAAATTGGTATTGTAAAATTGAAATTCTCAAAATATAATTTATAATTCGAATGTATTATTATTTTTTTCCTCTATAGAAAAGTCCTCTTATTAGTTTTCTTATTAGCTCTTGACAAGACATCAGTACTTCGATTTTTAGATTTCTCACAAGGATTCAGATCCGGAAGATCCTGCGTAGACGCCAGTACTTACTTAATTACTTATTCCTCTTCACTCCATGCGGAGCATAGGGCGTCACTGTCTGCCTCCATTCTGTCTTATCCTTTGCACTGATCTTTATTTCTGTCCAGGTTTTCCCAATAGGGCTTTTCATTTACAGTCATTTGTTTCGAGCTTCTGTCATATGTCGTATAATCCGTGTATATTCATAGATATAACAGAATAGATTAGGCCAGTTCGAAAAATAGAGTAACGCAGAACAGTTCGGGTTGGTGGTCTATCTTTCTCTCTCTACTGGCGCTCAGCTTTCTCTCTCTAGCATATGATGGCTGCCGCCTCTGTGTAACTGTCGTTCTATTACTCCCACCTCTTGGTAGATACGCTCACACTCGCACGACAGACAAAGATAGCTAGACCACCGTACTTGATATCAGCGTTACACCCCGATGCATTGAGTGGCATATGACTAGCCTGATCTATTGTTGACATATCTCTGTGTATATTAGTATTATACACAGATTATACAACATATGACAGCAGCTCGAAGCAAATGACAATCAATGAAAAGCCCTATACCATTAATTTCTTTTTCAACACTTCTTTTCCACATTTCTACGGGTCTACCTGGTCTTCTCTTTCCATGTGGTGTATATTCTAGGGCTTGCCTCGCTATGTCTGTGTCAGGTCTCCTTAGTGTGCGTGCTCCATCCAACTCCATTTCCTTTTGCATATTATCTTAGATATACATAGGTTTCTGGTTAGTTCTTGTCCATAGCTCTTGGTTTGATATACGGTTTGGCCAGTAAATGTTAAGAATCTTCCTTAGGCATTTATTTATGAATACCTGCATCTGTCCAATACATTTTCTTGACACTTTCCAAGTTTCTGCTCCATATAGTAATACAGTCTTCACGTTGCGGTTCACGGTTTTAATTGTCATCTGATGTGAAGACCACATTTTCCTTAGCATATTGAATGCGTTTGTAGCGTAGACTAGCTGTAGTAGACAGCATATCTATGTTTTACCTGACAAAGGCTTTCGATCGCATCCAAGTCGAAGACGTCTTACACTTACTGTATAGAAGATACATGCCAATCAATATTATACGAACCATCGAAAACATCTATTTCCATAATCGAATACAGGCAAAGATAAATGGAAAACTAACACAGTTTATACCAGTACAAAGCCGAGTCAGACAATGGAACCCGTTAAGCCCACTGCTCTTTAATGTATCTAATAATGGACGAAATAATAGAAGCAGTATGTAAAGATCATAGTTACAGAATGGGGAACAAAAAACTCCAAATATTAGGTTATGCAAACGACGCCGCATTAATCGCCAAGACAGAAGACAATCTCCAAAGATTAACACACATCTTCAATACAACAGCCAAGAAATACAATATCAATATATGATAATATCAGCAGAAAAAACACATGTATGACATCTAAATACCCACTACGAGGTAAAATCGAAATTGATGGGAAAATATTAAAGCAGGAAGCAAGGTTTAGATATCTGGGAATAGATATACCCAGTTACGGAGATGTTGAAGAGGAAGTACGACAACAAAGCTTAAAAGCAAGTAAAGCGCTGGGATCTCTTAATGACACAATCTGGAAGAACGAACACCTAAGACAAGACACAAAAGCAAGAATCTATAAAGCAGCAATTAGACCTATATTGACATACACGGCAGAGACAAGACCTGACACATCTAAAACGAGACGACTACTAGAAACAACCGAGATGAAAATACTTAGACGAATATCAGGGAAAAGTCTGTTGGATAGAGAGAGATGCGAAAACATAAGAGGATCATGCAATGTAGAAGACACAAATGGATGAGTGACAAAACGGAAACTGGAGTGGAACGAACACATTAGTAGAATGGCAGAGGATAGGATAGTACGAATAGCACGAGATAAGTCACCAAATGGATGAAGAAGTATTTGCAGACTAAGAAAAAGATGGTGCGATAATTTAAACAATTTAGGAGGCTAATATTGAAGAAGAAACAGTCTTTAAAGCCTACCTACAAGAAGGAAGACTCCTCTTGCTACGGCGCGTCGAATAATATATCGCTTGTACTATCCCGGAGAATTTAAAACCGTATTTCCGATTGCATTTTTAAAACTGGAAGTCCTTTGCCAAATATCTCACCTTTAGTACCATCCTTATTGGATTATAAGCTTTCATCCGACACCTCATTTGTCATTCTATCTGGTTTAATGGCTGAGTAGTTGTGTTTACGGACAGACGGACGTATATAATTCAACGCTTTCACATTTTTTTCAAAACTGAGTGAAAACAATATTTCTTTAGAAATCCATAAATATATTCGCTAATAATGAAACTAATTTGCAGTGGTTATAGCCAACCTTCATTAGTGGAGTAAGTATTAGAAGAAGAAGACCAATGAAGATAAAGTAGAGCCCATTGTTAGACCAAAATTTTGTTTATATAGAAAAAATAATTTAGTTGAAAATAGTGGTACATAATCTCAATGAATCCATTAAAGCTGATACATTTAGTCTTCAGAACAACAGTAATAATTATTTATGAAACTATCGATAAATTGTCAAGAGCTTCGTAAACGTTAATTGTAGAAAAGTATTCCTTATTTCGAAAAATCTATTTCAAATTTGTCCTATTTATTTTCGAGCAGTGTATCAAAAATAATGTTGAGCAGTATAACACACGCTGTTATGCGCTTGCGTCCGGCTGCAAGGTCTCGATGCGCAGTGGGAAAAATGGAACATTTTTTCATAACGTACTTCACGGCAAGTGACTATACTGCTTGTTGTATAAACCTATATACTGTGCCTATATACTGTGCCAAAACCAAGTTAGAACCAAACACGAGTGCCAGTGGCGTATCGCGTAGGCCAGAAGAAACTATATAAAACTACATAATTAAATAATATTGCTCGCAGGTTTAGTTCAATTTTCTATTTTTATTAATTACACAATATAGTCGACTTTACATTACATGATTCATATGATTTGGTCATGGAGTGGAATTTACATGTTTACACTGTGTGATTCGTCATATGATTTTGCATTGTTCTTTGGCTCGTTTTGTCATAAGCATTGTCATGCGGCTCGTCATGGGAAAAATCATATGACAAATCACATGATAAATCATGTAGTGTAAAGTCGACTTATGGCTTACATAGAAAGATTGAAACAAATAACAGTATTTTAGTATGTTAAACTTTTATACCCACTCAAAATAAAACAGGATTAGGAATTAGGGGATCTGACGAAAGCAAACTTTTTGAATTATTGATTTATGATAGATATCTTTATTTCACATAGGTCGCAAAATTTCGGCTCCAATACTATATTTAAATGGGATTTATTTTTAGAATTCTGAGAAAAAAGTTACAGGGGTGAAAAACTAAGGGACAATTTAGTGTGATTTTTATTTTCAAAGATCTCATTCAAAAGAAACTTTTTATTTATTCTGAGGGACTTTCAGCCCTCGGTAATAATTTAGTCTTTCATTCTGCGTTTAAATTTTTCAAAAGTATTACTTTTTTCAGTATAGGGCTTTTCATTCACAGTCATTTGTTTCGAGCTTCTGTCATGTGTCACATAATATTAATATATCTACGACATACGTTATTGGTATATAACAATAATACAATCCAAAGACGTATGACGTAGATATATTAATATATATGTGACACATGACAGAAGCTCGAAACAAATGACAATCCATGAAAAGCCCTATTGAAAAAAAAAATGAACACCATGTCAGTGGTAATATTTTCCAAATTGAATATTCGCTATTTTTGTCGTACAACGCACTCAGTCGAACAGAATGTGCTGACAAGACAGCGGCAATTTTAGATATTTGACACGGCTTTAGGAATAATAATAACGTTTGATCCAAAATTATTGTCACCATAGGTGGCTCTCAACGACAGAGATAGATATACAGTGCATGTCTGTTCTTAATTCAGATATACTACTTTCCAGTTTACGTCAACTTTGCAGTGCACGTCAACTTAACAAGAAAAGTTAGGTTATGTAGAGATGTTGGTGGTGGACATATACAGCATCCTGTTTGATTTTATTTATTATTGTTACTTATAATTGTGTTAATTCTTTTTATTTTAGATTAAAGTTCTGTGTTAAAGGTTTTGACTGATTTTTTATGTTTTATAACGTTAATCAAAATTAATTGATAAAAATTCAGATTAAAACAAGACATACGTAATTTTTTGCACGGCTAGCTTTGATCCAATAATTGTGTATCGCTCGTTATCTTGATTTGTTTATTAAATAATATTGATAGTGTATTGGCTAAATAATTTAATACGTGAAATTAATAAAAAGTTATTTATTGTTTATTATTTATGGAAGATCCCAAGCAGAGACTACACCAGGATATATATTGTGATATAAGCATTTTGTTGTTAAAGATATTCAAAATTTATCTAAGCGTTCCATAGTAATAATATATTATTAAAAAAATCACTTTTCCTCTTTTCTCGATTAAGTATTATCTTTTATGGCATAGTATATAAATTATTATAATCACTGAATACATAGTTAGTGAAAAATTATCATATTAATTAATTGAATTAATAATTTACGCGATGATACAAGTAACAGTTATCCAAGAACATTCAAAAGTCATCTCAAGTTAATGGTGACAATGTCATTGTCAAGTAATGTTTATGTACGTATCCATACCAGTGAAAACTTTACTACATATAATTTGCCGTGTAAAGAAAGAAAAAGTAGAGATAGCCGTAAAATATTTGCGCCTGTGCTCTTAAATAATTTTTTTACATATAAACAAAATAAAATCAAGCAATAAAATGTTTAACAACAAAAAAAGTCAATAATATGTAATAACAATATACGCTATTAATTCCATTTTCGAAGTTGCCACAATATATTTTATAATTTCATTTATTTCGTACCGTTTCGTACCTACACCACTGGTAAAATGGTGATTTTTTATGTTACTTTTAATTTTACATGTAAATTTTTCTCATTTTATAACTTAACCATGTAATTTTAATTATGTAATAAGGTACATTGAAGTGTTAATTTTCAAATTATTAACCTTTTAAGAGGCAATATCTAAGAATGTATTTATTGAATTTTCATCTACGCACACATAACAGAAATATTTATTTACCTGTAAAATGTAATTCCCACTTCTTTCCTGCTGCTGTCGCTTTTACAACCGTAAGCCGAACACATCACCACTATAAAGAGTTAAAAAAATTGCTAGTTTTCACTCAGAAATCGCACAAAAATCACTAATAAAACAAGTGGTGTCAAATCTCAATGAGAACCAACCGTATTAGAATAAGGATTCACTTTCGTTCGAAGAACAGTTAGATCTCCAGAGAGGGAAAAATTTTCCATGCTCTAAGTTGGATCTACATACCGAGCGCGTCTCGTAAATTGCACGGCTTCGCGCAATCGTACTTGAGACACTGTGTCAGGTGAGGTGTTTGAAAATTTGAGCAAAGAATACTAACACACCCACTAGTGGGTGTGTTAGTATTCTTTGATTTGAGTAACTTGATTTAGCCCAGTAAATGAACGGCAAATTCGGCGACACCGTGTAATTTTCAGGGGCAACTCCGAATTGCATGAAAATTTGGAGTTAGGTTCTACTTATCCTCCACTTCAAAGCTGAAATTGTGCCGTTGGTTGCTTTTACTTGGGGGGTGACAGTCACCCCTTCTCGGGGGTGAAAAAACATACGTTCAAGATAAGACCGGAAATGGATAAATTGACTGATTTTAAGCAACTTTTGTTCTATAGAGTTTTTTACTTAAGTCAATACTTTTCGGGTTATTTGTCATTGAAAATGTTGATTTTTCGACAAAAAAACTACGTTTTCAGACGGTTTTCGCAAATAACTCAAAAGTAAATATTTTATCGAAAAAAATATCCTTAGCAAAAGTGTAGCTTATAAAAGATAAAAAAAAAATGGTGTATCAGTAAACTCTATCAATCAAATAAAAACATAGTTGTAGCTCATGAAAAATACGTTCTTATTCGTCTAATTCCAAATCGAATAATTCAAGGTGAAATCACCGAAAAATTAAGCACTTTTCAGAAAAAACCCATTTGAACTTTTTAAAGTGTTTATAAAAAGCTTTGTTTTAATTGTTAACAAAAGTTTTAGCATTAAAAATAAGCGAGTTACGCTCAAAATAAAGATGGCCCTCTTTTTTTTGTAAAAAATCATGAAAATCTCGTCGTGTTTAGCTCCCCAAATGAAATTAATCGCTACCGCTTTACAAACAATTTACTTACCTATCTATTTTTATATAATCTTTCAGTCTCACCGGTTTAAAGTGTTTATTTTTGAAAGGGTTATAATTGAGAAAGCTTGAATGGGTCACTAATCACGAGTGTATGCAAATTTTGAACAGCCATATATTAACCAATTTTTGTCTTACGGAGAAACAAAATGAAACTAGCATATTTATAATAGCAAAACCTACATTTTTTTACTCTCTAAGATTTTTCTTATCACTAATACTTTTTAAGTTATTTTGAAAAAAAAGAAATTTTTCAAAAATTTTTAGAAAATTTTTTTTAGTATAAAACCAAATGTTATTAAAAATAAGCACTTCAAACCAATCAAACTTACAGATCATATAAACAATACACATACAGTTAAAATAAATGTAAAGATAAACGATTAATTTCATTTAGGGTGCTAAATAGAGGGAGGTTTTCACGATTTTTTTTACCAAAAAAGGACCCAACTTTTTTTTTTTCAGTGTAACTCGTTTATTTTTGATGCTGTAAATTTTTGTAAAACCAGATAATAAGATTTTTTTCCATACTTTAAAAATGTTAATAAGGTTTTCCCGAAAAACGCTTCTTTTTTCGGTGATTTCGCGTTGAATTATTCGATTTGGAATTAGACGAATAAGAACGTATTTTTCATGAGAGCTACAACTTTGCTTCTACTCAATTTGTAGATTTTACTGGTACACCATTTTTTTCGTTATTTTATAGGCTACACTTTTACTAAATATATTTTTTTCGATAAAATGTTTACTTCTTGAGTTATTTGGGAAAAACGGTCTGAAAAAGTAGTTTTTTTGTCGAAAAATCAACATTTTAAATCGCGAATAACTCGAAAAGTATTGACTTACGGAAAAAACTTTATAGAACAAAAGGTGCTTAAAATAAGTCAATTTATCCATTTCCGGCCTTATTTTAAACACGCATTTTTCACCCCCCGAGAAGGGGTATATGTCACCCCCCAAGTAAAAGCAACCAATGGCACAAATTCAACTTTGAAGTGGAGGGTAAGTAGAACCTAAATCCAAATTTTCATGCAAGTGGGAGTTGCCCCTGCATGGAAATTACACTCCAAAACGGTCATTTATTGGGCTAATTCTGTGGTGTGAATTTCTAAAACTTTTAAGTGTGGTTTTTGACCGTTGTGAGAAATTATTTATTTAGTGTTGAGGTTTATAATTTAAACTTTTGTTTTATTTTATTTATGTATTTATTTAGGTGATGCTGACAACCTGGTGATTTAATGCGATGACGAGAAAAGGGCTTTAATAGGTGCGGTTAGCAAAATAAGAAGAGATGAGGAAAGTTCTCTGAAAGAAGCTAAGGAAAAATTAATTTTACAGCTAACAGGGCAAATAAATGATTTAGTTTCTTTCGAAGAATTAAAGGCTGTACAAAAATATGTAGTCCCGATAAAACCCACCATAGATGCTATAAAAAATCAAAAAGATATCAATTTTGGTTTTCCATCCACATCCAGAATACCCTTCAATAAAAAAATTATACCCCAAAGGAAATTTTTTCCAACAAAAAAAATTAAAAAGGGAAAGAAAAGTTCAAAATTGGAAAAGCCGTCCTCAGAAGAAGCCAATATGCTAGCTGCAAAAGTTTTAATTCAAAATTAATTTATTTTTTTATGTGTCAGTATATAATATATGTTTTAAAATAAGTTTTGTTTTATTTTTTGAGAAAAAATAAAAAATACAGCATACTTATACAGTACTTTTTTTGAAATGCTATTTTCCAAAGTTTATAAAATTTCTTAAGACCGCGTCCCACCATCAAATAATTTGATCAAACTGGTTTGAGCAAACTGAAAGTGACAGTTAGTGACGTCACATCCTGAGTGTTCATTGTGGATAATAATGAAAAATTTTAATTTTAAATAAAGTACAAACAAGTTAGACAACTCAATTCAAAAAATTTGATCAAACTAGACTGATAGTGAGAGCACAGATTTTTAGAATTTCAAAAAAACTGCAATTGTGACGTCACTTTGACGTACTTCCCGAGTTTGCTCAAACTGTTTGATCAAATTATTTGATGGTGAGACGCGGCCTTTACGCTCGATTTTATATTAATAAAGTTAAAGTGGACTTTAAATTTAAAGTTTTCTTTAACTGTAACAATTGCATTTTTTAAGGTAACACACACTTTAACTTTATTATGAAATCGAGCGTTAGTTAAAATTCTAAATGCTCAGTAAATAATAACAACAATTAGGTAGTTGTATTGAAAACAACATATTTTGTAATTTGAAAAAAAACCAACATATTTGTAAAGAATACATATCTCCCACTGTATTCTTTGATATTTGCAACATAGATAAAAAACAACATGCTTTGTTACGTATTTTAAAAAACTCTCCATCTTGCATGCTCCATGAGAAAAGAAAATATAAAACTAATTTCATCCTTATCGTGTCTCAGATGGCGTAGCTACTTTTGCTATAACTACTCAACGCTTTGCTACTCTACCTACCTACATACAATTTGTATTATTTTATCAAAAAACAAGCATTTACATACTCTGCAAATTGTATATTTTGCTTTGCATTTTCATATAAAAAAACCACGGTATTTTATCTTGAACTTTTTTTGAACAAGGTGCAATATAGTCCTGTCGTCAGGGGGGGTACAACGGCCTCCTGTATTCAGATGGACTTACCCAAGTTTTTTTTATGTATTTTGACTTGTAGAACACGAATTTTTTGGGTAACAGTTGATCCGGATGTCGATATAAGATTGTTATAAACCAAGAAGTTGAGGAATCACATAACAGCGATTTCTCGCAAAACAAAACATTTTTTTGTATTTTTTGGGCCATTCTAACCAAAAAATGTTCTTACAATTTTTTCGTAGGATGCATAGTTTTCGAGATAAACGGGGTTGAACTTTCAAAAAATCGAAAAATTGCAATTTTTGAACCCGAATAACTTTTGATTAAAAAATAAAATAGCAATTCTGCTTACCGCATTTGAAAGTTCAAGTCAAATTATATTGGTTTTAATCGTTTTAATTATTTGTATTGCTAAAAATTTATTATACTGATTAAAACGCATGTATTAGGCACGGGAAACACTATGTGTTTATAGCTTTTTTTAACAATCAAAAAATAAATTTTTAGCAATGCAAATATTCAAAACAGATATAATTTGACTCAAACTTTTAAAGCCGGTAAGCAGAATTGCTATTTTATTTTTTATTCAAAGGTTATTCGGGTTCAAAAATTACAATTTTTCGATTTTTTGAAAGTTCAGCCGCGTTTACCTCGAAAACTATGCATCCTACGAAAAAACTTGTAGGAACATTTTTTGGTTAGTGACCCAAAAAATACAAAAAGATGTTTTGTTTTGCGAGAAATCGCTGTTATGTAATTCCTCAACTTCTTTGTTTATAACAATCTTATCGACATCCGGATCAACTGTTACCCAAAAAAATTCGTATTCTACTGGCCAAAATACATAAAAAAACTTGGGTAAGTCCATCTGAATTAAGAAGGCCGTTGTACCCCCCTGGCGACAGGACTAATACTTAGGTAATATTATTATTAATAAAACAAAGTATATTAAAATACAATGTTAAAAACTTTAATAATATTAGCAATATTTAAACACTGTAATATATTATATTATAGTATACATATTATGAATCAGTAGAAACGATTATATTTAAATTTGGTAAATTATAACTCCACTCGACCAGAACACGACCATACAACTCAAAACACGATCTATACAGATGGGTCAAAATCAGTAAACTGTACAACAAGTGCTTACTTTGTACCAAAAATAAATTTCAAAAAAGTATTTACTCTAAATAATCAATCCAGCATCTTTTCCGCCGAAGCATGTGCTATATATAAAGCTCTTGAATGGTGTTGTGAGAAACAATGGAACAAAATTGTTGTGTGCAGTGATTCACTATCAGTATTAAATGCATTACAAAACTTTAAAGTCACAATTAACAGCAATATATTTATATTAAAAATATTGCAACAATTACTAGTAGTGTTAAATTTGTGTGGGTTAAGGGACATTCAGACATATTACGTAATAGTATTGCGGATTCAATAGCTAAAAATCCACTAAAGTACCCTCAAATATTGATTGAAGAACTTAACACATGTGATCTTTTTGCATACGTTAAACAGCATATTAAATGTAAATGGGATAGACGTTGGATTCAGTTCGGTGAAAGTACAGGCACTAATTTGTTTAAATTACAACTAACAGTAGCTGTTAACCAATTTTACAAAGTTGTTGCACTAAGTAGAAATACAGTGTCGACCATCCTAAGATTAAAAGTAGATCATGGATGTTTCCCGAAGCATCTACATAAAATCGGAGTTCTCCCAACAGGCAGATGTGACTGTGGAACTAGCATAGCTAATGTAAATCATATATTTTTTAACTGTCCCTTAAATCTCAATGCAAGTAGGTATGTGGCTGCTACAAGAATTGCTGAAAGCAGGTTTAAGTACTCCCCTAGACTTAAATGTGCTATTAAGTGTGGATGACATTAAAATTTTTAAACTAATTATGACATTTCTTCAAAAAATTAAATTAAAAGTGTGAATGTAAAACTAATCGTTTGAATGAATAGGTATTTCTTTTGTATTATGTAATGTATGAATGAGATATTTACTGTAATTAATTATATTATTTTGTAACCTATGTATGTTTTTAGTTCTTACCGTAGTGAAAAAAAAATTAATATAGTTGTATTTATTAACATAGTACGTAGGCATTGTTATTTGTAAGCTTTATTTTTTTTTTATTTTTTATTTATTTTTTATTTTTAAGTGTATACTGGACAATTTTATACTTATGAACGAAGAATAATAATTTTATATGTAGTTACGTGGCTAAAGGTTCTGAACGAGAAGGCCAGAATAAAATTAAAAAAAAAAAACTCAAAACACAAGTACGCAAATACGGTTGCGTGAAGCGTGGCTCGAAGCGGTGCAATTTACGAGACTCGCTCGGTCTGGAGATCTTTGTGGGAAACTTAGGCAAAAATTCTAGGGAATTTTTGCCAAAAATAATTGCCATTTTTGAAAAAATATCATCTGGCAACCCTGTGTAGACTTTTACTTTGTACTTATGGGCTAACACTTCTTTTTATTTCTCTATGGCTATGGCTATTCCACGAATATACACTATATATCCGGTAATTACTATATATTATTTATCTATGACGAATATACGACTGTCTTGGATTATCGCAACAACGCATATTTTAGTGTGCAGTGTGCAACATAAGAAGTGCGAAAGTAAATGGCTCTAATCAGGGGCGTAGCTGACAGGCCCGCAAGGCGGGGCCCCGGCGTTAGGAGGGGCCCCTTAAAGCCTTCAAGCTTAATATTTCTACTTTCTCTAAATTGGGGACCAAAACATATTTTCCTAATAAGCATCGAAATATTTGAAAGAAAGTAATGAAGCGGGTAATTGTCGTAACTCTTACTCTTTCCGGGTGCAAGGTGCAATTTAGCGTTTCGTGGGCATGTTGGTAGTTTAGATGAAAGTGAATCCCAAAAAGGTAATTTTTTGTCGGTGGATCTTTTACTAGCTAAATATGATCCTGTTTTAGCTAAATTAATCGATGAAAAAACCATAACTTAAACAAATTACTTGAGCCACCAAATACAAAACGTAGTTATAAATTTGCTGGCTCAAGAAACTGAAAACAAATTTATTAATTTAATTAAAAAAAATTGTTTTTATTCAATAATTCTTGATACCACTCAAGATATCTCAAAGCACGATCAGCTTAGTTTTATTTTCCGGTATGTAAAAATAACTTGCGATGAAAATAATTTACCTTCCAAAACAGAACTTGTTGAAAGTTTTTTGGAATTTATTTGCATATTAGACCAAAGTGCAGAAGGTCCTGTTAAATGAAATTTTAAAATTTATACAATCAAAGCACCTTTCCGTACACAACTGCAGAGGAAAGGGGTATGATGGGGCAAGCGTTATGAGTGGTGTATATTCAGATTCAGGCGTCCAAAAGCGCATAACTGACATTGAAAAAACAGTTTCCTATCTTCATGTGCATCCCATAATCTGATCCTATAGTGTTGAATGATGCCGTTGCTGGTGCAAGAGTTAGTTTTTTTACGACATAATTATGAGATTAGATGTTTTTTTAGTGCAAGTATTAGAAGATGGTAAGTACTACATAGGTATATGTACTATTATCACTTTGATTTCATCGCGTTTGCCAACCTTAAAAATGTTATTTGAAATCCGGTGGTCATCCAGACATGATGATGTTATGGCTTTGCGTCGAGCTTTCCGACAAGTAATGAAATCTTTAACGAAAATTTCATTGCTATCAAAAAATTATGAAAAATTAGAAGCTAATGCATTATTAGAACATATGAATAATTTTGAATTTGCCGTTAACATTACTATTCAATCTAAAATACTTAGTAACTTTATTCAACTAACATCAAAACTTCTGCAATCTGAAACGGCAGAGTTTCAACGGCGGATCCAGGGCCGATTTTCGGGAGGGGCCATGAACATTTTTGGGGAGGTGTACCGGAGGGTGAGGGGGTAATTTTTAAAAATTAGAGTTACAATATTCTGTTTTAAGGCACTTTTCACACACTTTTGAGTATCATAAAGACATTCAAAACTTATCGTTATTAAAGTAGGTATTATTAAAGTCAGTACCGATTCCTACACATTTCTTCAGATCCAAGTGCAGTTCTTTCAACAAGTAAGCAAAAATTAAAAAATTTAAAAATAATTATTTAAAAAATAACTTGTAGCAAAAAAAGTTGTGAAGTTAATGTTTTCAATGTAAATTTAGATATAATATTGCAACAACTTACTAATAGGTTTAGGTTTGTCGGATTAAGAGACATGAAGTTATAATAGGATTTCATGTCTATTCCCAAAAAATCTATTAACACGAACCGACGAAGACTTATTAAAGAAAGGCCAAATATTGTCATTTACACATATTTTAGTAAATGTTTATAATACGGGGGCCCACAAAAAATGTCGCGGGAGGCCCCCCAATCTTCAGTTACGCCAGTGGCTCTAATAATTGTTCCAATAAACAACAATGTATTTTGCAATTTACTTTCGTTCTTCTTTATCAATTTATTGTTGATGCAAAGCGGGTATTACACCAACAATAAATTGACCAACTTCTTCAAGGTCAAATTTGACGTGTACAAAACACAATTTTACATCCAATTTTGCCGCGAATAAAAAGAAAATGAAGAAATTTGACGAAATAGAACATGTTCTATTTAGGACATGTTTTATTTCGTCAAATTTCTTAATTATCACGGTAAAATCACAGAACACTTTAGATGATCTGTGGTTAAAATTTGATGTCAAATTGTGCTTTGTGTCACAAACCATGATACTATAAATAAAGAGATAGTGTTTTCCCGTAGCGCAAATACGTCCGAGTTCGCGCATTGATGACGTAACTGGAGATCGGAAGTTGAATTTAAATTCTTGTTAAAGTTAAATGGGATTTGTATGCATTATGTGATGAAATTATTCAATTAGCAAAATAACATTAAACTTCAAAGTACATATTCGAAAAAAAATTAGTGTCGAGATTCCAGTCAAAATAACTGTCAAAGATAAAATATACAATACAACCGCGAACAATTCAAAGTAATCGGACATTACGGATGAATACGGACCATTACGAACTTGCCGGTCTCCATTTACGTCACGACTTCCGGATGTGCAATATATTATCTTGTTATTTATAGTATCATGTCACAAACCATACATTTTGTACACGTCAAAGGATATAGCCGGATAAGATGGCAAAATCTGCACTCTGCTCGATTCTTAATTGGGATAGGGCAATTGAAAGTACATATCTAAAAACTCCCCTAACCAAAATTTTAGCTCCCTACGTGGCCCCAGGTGTCCCCTATCGCAAAAAATGTGTTTTTTCGCAAACAATTTTTTTTGAGCGAACCTTTGCTTTAAAAACTGTGAAAAAATTTGTGAATATACATTGTTATGCCCAAAAACATAATAATTTTTTTCAAATTTTTTGGATAAAAATTGAGCTCAGGAAAATTTTTTGAATTTTTCAAACAATTTTTAGGTTGTAGATAATGTAGATAATGTAAATAATTTTTGGCTAGCTGCGAAATAATTTTTTTAGTGTATTTTTGTCCACTCTTTTGAATAGAGAAGATAGATTTGCCATTTTCTCGCCGGAAATTCCTCAAAATTCGAAAAAATCCATTTTTAGTGGGCCCCCTCATATTTTTGGCGTTTACTGAGCGATCCTTTGCTTTAAAAAATCTGAAAAAAATTTTGAACATACATTGTCATGCTCAAAAGCATCCTGATTTTTTCAGATTTTTTGGATTAAAATTGAGATAAAATTTTTTGAATTTTTCAAAAAAAAAATTAGGTTAGGTATGTAAGTAATTTTTGGCAAATTCCGAAATAATTATATTTTCGTGTATTCACAATTTGAAAAATAAAAAAACACTTTTTGGTGACTCCCCTCTCTATATTTTGAGCACATAAACTGCATATCAATAAATAACGATTTTCGATATTTTGTTTGTTATTTCGACTGACATGGTCAGGTTTGCCGTTTTCAAATCAAAACATGCTCAACATACAACAAAAGTTCTTTTTGATATTTTCTCCCATATTTTAAGCGCATAATCTAGTTTATACGTGACTCTTTTAATACTTTTTACACCAAAATATTTTGATAAAACATAATTTTTTCAAATGAGTTAATAACCGATTCACAAAAATCTGAAACTTTTATTTCATTTTTTAATAGGAAAACAGATGAAATAAGATTATTTGATGATCCAGTTCGTAATTTACTTAGGTACTTACTTAGTCCTAAGCCTTTTCTACCTTTAGTTGTAAGGCTGGTTCGTAATTTAAATAGACATAATATAACAGCAGATATATTAACTTAATAAAAGAAACTATGAACCAAGCTACAGCTACATACTACCTAAATGAAAATTAATACACGAACCCTGTACCATTAAACAGGGGAGTCAAACAGGGAGACACTCTATCACCCAAACTGTTCACCTTAGTTTTGGAGGACGTTTTTAAAAATCTAAATTGGAAATATAAGGGAATAAACATCAATGGCCGCTATCTCAGTAATCTACGATTTGCGGATGACATAATCCTGATAGCTACTGACCTACAAGAACTGCAAACCATGCTTTCAGAACTACACACAGAATCTTCTAAAATAGGACTGAAAATGAATTTAAACAAAACAAAAGTCATGCACTCCGAAGAAACGATGACAATAATAAACAACAAAGTTATAGAAAAAGTTGAAGAATATATATACTTAGGACAAAAAATAATACTAAATAGGGAAATTCAAACGGAAGAAATAAAAAGAAGAAGAAAGTTAGCATGGGCAGCATTCGGCAAACTGAACTATATACTCAGAAATCAGCAAATTCAACTACATCTTAGATCTAAAGTTTTTGATGCATGCATTATTCCGATATTAACATATGGGGCACAAACATGGACAATCACAAAAAAGAATATGAACATACTCAGAGCCACTCAACACGCGATGGAAAGAGCAATGCTTGGCATATCACTTAAGGACAGAAAAACAAACACATGGATAAGACAGAAAACCAAAGTCACCGATGTGGTACAAAAATCACTAAAATTGAAATGGGAATACGCTGGACATGTAGCTAGGAGCGATCTTAACAAATGGCACAGAACAATTCTAACCTGGAGACCATACGAACACAAAAGACCCAGAGGCAGACCTCCTATGAGATGGACAGATGATCTGAAACGAACTGCCGGGAAAAATTGGCTACAAGTAGCGTACAACAAAAAACAATGGAAAGGAAGACTTGAAGAGGCTTATGTTCAGATGTGGACGTAAATGGCTAGACGAAGAAGAAGAAGAAGAATATAACCGATACTTGTGTAATATCTCTAGAATGCTATGTACCTATTAAATGGATGATTTAATAATCAACCACACTTCAGTTTATGTAAAAAAGCTTTTCTGATGAACTTGCTTTGGTTTTTGATGGGACATATTTACATCGTCAAAAATGTAAAAATAATTACCAAAAACGACACAACTATTATGAGAAAAGTAATGGATGATCCAGTTGGTATAAGAACTGGATCATCACTGGTATCATGAAGGAAGGTGATGTTTGCACCGTGGATAGAGGTTTTAGGGATGTGATACCCTACCTAAAAATCAAGGATTCAAGGTTCTTATGCCTGCCTTAGAAGGAAAAAGGTCTAATTTAAGTGCGATTGAAGCAAATGAATCTTGCTTCGTCACAAAACTGATATGGGTTTTAGAGGCAATCCATAGCATCCTTAGCAAAAAATACAAGTTCCTTCACCAGCAATTGGACAATAGACTTATACCAAAAGCTGCTTCATATGCTAAGATTACATGTTTCCTCAATAACACTTTTTGTAAATGCTTATAGTGATAAATATGATGATGGATTGCAGGAGATAATAATTCGAAGAATGTTGGATTCCAAATCAAAGGAAAATACATTACCATTAGAGGTTAAGACACAAAGATGGTTCAGGTGGCCCACTACTGCGGTAAAACTATCTGATCAAGAAATTGAAGATTTTCCGGAGATGAATGAAAGGGATCTAAAAGTTTTTTTTTCGGGGACCTAGAAGTTAGGTCAAGCCATTTGCTACTTAGCCGAGCTGATTGATGACAATATCATTAAATATAAATAATTAAATATCAATTTGGAGTATGTCAGGATCAAACCTAATATCATTAAAGCTTAATTAGGTCAAGACACATAAATAGTAAAACCTACAAATGTTATATCCAATACCTACCTAATTCAATTAGGTACCTACGGAGGTATTTTGCGCCATGATTGTGACTGTGCCAACGGATTAGAAACTGTAGGGCGTAGGGTCCTATTCTCACATTGCAGCAATCATTTATTATTTTATTAGCAATGCTAGGTATTAGTCAAAGATTATTAGACCAGCAAAAATGCCTTTAGACTTGTTTATCATATCTGATACTGATCCCGTAATAAACGAATATACTTAGTGACGAAGACTCAAACTAAGGTATGTGCAGGTAATAACGCCAGCTTGGTAATATCGCCAACTCGTGATTTCTCAGAAAGTACGTTTGCTAAATAATAAATGGCAACATGGATATGTTCCTCATAGTATTCTAAATCACGTGATCATGTTTGCGATGACCTTAGATTCGCCAGCGGTGTTTATGACAGTTGAGTATCAGTGTTCGGTGTAGAAGGAGTACCGTTTATAATTTTACATCTTTTGTGTTTATTAGATTGGAGCGGCGTTATTGATGAATAAAATTATTTGATTTCGGTGATTTGTACTGTGTTTCCTAAGGAATAAAATGATGCATTCAGATTTTTAAGATAGTTTTGCTTATCTTCGAAAACCAAATTACAAACAATTTATGTGCATGTCGGTAATATCGCCAAGTCCAATGGATAGTAATAACGCCTTGGCGTTACCATCCCTACTTGTTTAAGGTTGCCTTGGCAACCTTCTCCAGCTACGTCGAAGGTTAGAAAAATTAAAAAGCGCTCTGCCGTAGAGTCATCGACAAGCAATAGTGATTCTGATGTATTAGAGTTAAGTGAGATGGAAACATCAGATGAAGAAAAACATGACACTTCATTTTGCTAACCACTCCAGATTATGGTACAAAAATCTTTTGTTCTTAAATACTTACTTATTGTTATTTTTCGGCAAATATATCATTTTGAAGTATAATGTTCAATTGTTAGACCGTATTGCATTCGAAATAATAGGTTGGCGATATTGCCAACAAGGGTTGGAAATATCGCCAAAGATGACTTTTTTTAAAATTGTTCAGTAAATGTGTAAAAAATACCCAAATTATTATTTTAGTGGATTCTACGTAATTTCAAGAAGTTCATTGAATAGCTCAAGTTGTGACATCTTTTTTAATATGACCCACTATCCAACAAAAAAATTCTAAACCTTAGCTTGGCGATATTACCTACCTTCAGATACCTTAGTATTTTAATGTAAATTAGAACATATTTTACTAGGCTGTAATTTTGTAATTATATATTTCATTATTATTAAAAAAAATTGAAACGGAAAAGGTTTAATATGAATATATATATATATATATATATATATATATATATATATATATATATATATATATATATATATAAGATTATGGTATTCTTGACTGTATATTCAAATATCAAGCAGTGATTCTTGAGGATGCAGTCTATTTTGGCCCACAAGACAAAGAAAACTCTTTGACTTCTGTCAAGCTTTCGAATTTATTTTAATTCTTTTTCAAGACATCTGTTGACAAAAATATACAAATATAAAAATTTTTAATTAATAGACTGCATCCTCAAGAATCACTGCTTGATATATATATATATATATATATATATATATATATATATATATATATATATATATATATATAACAAAATTGTTTTTCTTGGGCTTAGGTTCAAAGATTAGGTTTTAAATTTGGAACTAGATTTTATTTTCCATTTATACACAATCAACGTTTCGGTGGATATCTCTCACCTTTGTCAAGATTGATTCTAAAATTACAAATGAAAGACAATACATTATTTTAGAAAAATATTAAAAACTTACCAAACACGTAAAACGACACACTAACGACGATGAACAGACACAAATTAAAAATTGAGTGTTGATATCTCATTGCTTACTGTCTAAACATATTTTATAGTTAATTACAGGAGCGTATCTTTTATGTTGTGAAGGGATACAAAGTGGAAATATGATATTTTAAGAATTTTTTATTGATGGTGTGATTTATTATTAATTAAATTAGATTAAAATAAATTCTATTTAGGTTAGGATGTGGATACCCATACTGAAAGAGGAAGTCAATAGAAAGAAAATACCACAATTAGTAAGTCAATAGTCGAGTTAGTACATATTTTATATTTTAGTATTACTTATATACCCATGTATTATTGATATTATTTATAATTTAAACAAAATTATAGTAAAGTCAGAATTTGGTATTAATTTTGAGAGTAAATTAAATGTAAGACCAAATACTTACGATGTCGGGATAGTATCACGAGGTTTTTCCTGGTTTTCCCTCGTGATTTACTATGAGATCTCTAACGCGAGAATTTTAATGTCACCGTTGCATGTGTTTGTCTTTTTAAAGACAGATCACATGCTACGATTTTTTTTGTGACGGATATTCTTGAGTTGGGGTTGATTTCATGTAATCGAATGAACTATCTTTCAGTAAAGTCGTCCCAGGAACGCAACTCATAAATATTGGCAATATCATTTTAAAGTCTTCTACTTTAAAATGTATCATATGTATCTGAATTGCCGATATAAATGAGTCAAATTAAATAAATTATTAGAAGAATTTTTTTACTAAGCAACAACATTTTTGTTTATATTAATAGTATTTTGTATTTTGACAACGGCACCCGATTTGGGCGTCGAAACGTTAATAAAAATCATTTTTTAATAATATTGTGGCTTATTTCCCATTCTAAATAGTTAAAAAATAAATATTCATTCGAAAATAAAGCATTACATAAAAAAATTCAAAAAACAAAAGCTTTCTTAAGGGAAAATCCTAATGTAGTTGTACTAAAACCTGACAAAACTAATAAAACCGTCATAATGGAATATAATGATTACGACCACAAAATGAATGACCTCCTAAAAGACGAAACCATATACCGTCAACTTAAAAATGACCCCACTAACATGTTTCAAAAAAGAAATAATGATCTTATTGACAGATGGAACAAAAATGCTTATATATCACCAAATACAGCAAAATCACTTAAACTACACAATGCTATACCACCAAAAATTTATGGGTTACCTAAGACACACAAAAAGAATGTACCTCTACGTCCTATCGTTTCCTGCATACAATCGCCTTTCGAGAATCTTTCAAAGTTCTTGAAAAATATTATTTCTAATATCACAAATAAAAATCCATATTACATTAAAGATTCCAATGACCTTATTTCTAAAATTAAAAATATTCATATACCAAATAACTACATATTAATATCTTTAGATGTCGTTTCACTATACACTAACATCCCAATAAAGCTTGCCACTGACATCATAAAAAAGAAGTGGAATGACATAAAGAAGTACACTGATATCCCATTGCAAGAGTTCCAATCATCTGTGGAGTTAACATTAAACTCAACATACTTTTTATACAAAAACGAAATATACCAACAAATAGATGGATGTGCAATGGGTGCGAGTATTTCCAGTGTCATTGCCCAGCTGGTTCTGGAAGATTTAGAGGAATCTGTCATAAGTCACTTAGATTTTAATGTACCATTCTTCTACCGCTACATTGATGACTGTGTATGTGCTGTCCCAACAAATAAAGTGAACGAAATTTTAGAAAATTTTAACAACTACCACCCAAAGCTAAAATTTACTATAGAGATTGAACAGCACAATAAAATAAATTTTCTGGATGTCACTTTACATCGTATTAATAACACAATTAAAACTATGTGGTTCACAAAAGAAACATGGTCTTCACGATATCTCAACTATAAATCTCACCATCCATTCTCCCAGAAGAAGTCGGTAATTATAGGTCTTGCTGATCGATCCATAAAGCTAACAGATCCAGAATATAGACCAACTGCAATAAAAAAAGCAAAAAATGCCCTCCTCAGTAATGCATATCCCGAACATCTAATCGAATCGGTATTTAAATCAAGAATAAACAAATTTTATAACAACACCAACAACAACAAAAGTAGTAGAACCAAGATTACATATACAACTCTTCCATATATAAAAGGTTTATCCGAACAACTGATGCATCTTCTAGCCCAACATAACATAACAGTGGCTCATAAAGGAAACAACCTTTTAAATAAATATTTCACCAAACTTAAAACCAAAACTCCCAAACTCAAAAAATCACATGTTGTTTATGAGATACCTTGTACAAACTGTGATGGTGTCTACATTGGGCAAACAAGTCAACTGCTTCAATCCAGAATTCGTTCCCACAAATACGACAAAAACAACACCACTGCACTGACAAAACACGAGAATGGGAAGAAGCATACATTTGACTTCGAAAACACAAAAATTTTAAAAACTGAGAAGAACAAAAAGAAGAGGGAGATTTACGAATCAATAGAAATAAAAAGAAACAAAAATTCAATCAACGATAGGAAAGACACGGATAACCTAAATAGAATTTATTTTAATCTAATTTAATTAATAATAAATCACACCATCAATAAAAAATTCTTAAAATAACATATTTCCACTTTGTATCCCTTCACAACATAAAAGATACGCTCCTGTAATTAACTATAAAATATGTTTGGACAGTAAGCAATGAGATATCAACACTCAATTTTTAATTTGTGTCTGTTCATCGTCGTTAGTGTGTCGTTTTACGTGTTTGGTAAGTTTTTAATATTTTTCTAAAATAATGTATTGTCTTTCATTTGTAATTTTAGAATCAATCTTGACAAAGGTGAGAGATATCCACCGAAACGTTGATTGTGTATAAATGGAAAATAAAATCTAGTTCCAAATTTAAAACCTAATCTTTGAACCTAAGCCCAAGAAAAACAATTTTGTTATATATACTTAGTATGGTTCAAGAACATCAATAAAACTATATATATTTATATATATATATATATATATATATATATATATATATGAAAAGAGAAAATAATTATTCTCTTGGTAGCCCGGCGAATAGCAAAATCAAGCTTTATAACAATAAAGCTATGAAAGGCGATGTAACGGAATCCTTTTTCCGACAATACATCATGCAAACACCGTTTGGGCTAACCAATTCGTCTCTTACTGGAGAATACAGTAAAATGAAAAATAGATAATTGCATTTCAGTTAGATTCGAACCCCACCGGTGCCCCGACTAGTTTCGACTCATGTCAAGTCGTCATCAGGAGACACTAGGTAGGTGTTCGAAGCTAACTGATTTGCCGCTATTACTTCGTGAATTTATAAACTAAATCCACCAGAGTATACTTAGTACGACCTCTATATGTGAAAAGAGAAAATAATTATTCTCTTGGTAGCCCGGCGAATAGCAAAATCAAGCTTTATAACAATAAAGCTATGAAAGGCGATGTAACGGAATCCTTTTTCCGACAATACATCATGCAAACACCGTTTGGGCTAACCAATTCGTCTCTTACTGGAGAATACAGTAAAATGAAAAATAGATAATTGCATTTCAGTTAGATTCGAACCCCACCGGTGCCCCGACTAGTTTCGACTCATGTCAAGTCGTCATCAGGAGACACTAGGTAGGTGTTCGAAGCTAACTGATTTGCCGCTATTACTTCGTGAATTTATAAACTAAATCCACCAGAGTATACTTAGTACGACCTCTATATGTGAAAAGAGAAAATAATTATTCTCTTGGTAGCCCGGCGAATAGCAAAATCAAGCTTTATAACAATAAAGCTATGAAAGGCGATGTAACGGAATCCTTTTTCCGACAATACATCATGCAAACACCGTTTGGGCTAACCAATTCGTCTCTTACTGGAGAATACAGTAAAATGAAAAATAGATAATTGCATTTCAGTTAGATTCGAACCCCACCGGTGCCCCGACTAGTTTCGACTCATGTCAAGTCGTCATCAGGAGACACTAGGTAGGTGTTCGAAGCTAACTGATTTGCCGCTATTACTTCGTGAATTTATAAACTAAATCCACCAGAGTATACTTAGTACGACCTCTATATGTGAAAAGAGAAAATAATTATTCTCTTGGTAGCCCGGCGAATAGCAAAATCAAGCTTTATATTGTATTGTCGGAAAAAGGATTCCGTTACATCGCCTTTCATAGCTTTATTGTTATAAAGCTTGATTTTGCTATTCGCCGGGCTACCAAGAGAATAATTATTTTCTCTTTTCACATATAGAGGTCGTACTAAGTATACTCTGGTGGATTTAGTTTATAAATTCACGAAGTAATAGCGGCAAATCAGTTAGCTTCGAACACCTACCTAGTGTCTCCTGATGACGACTTGACATGAGTCGAAACTAGTCGGGGCACCGGTGGGGTTCGAATCTAACTGAAATGCAATTATCTATTTTTCATTTTACTGTATTCTCCAGTAAGAGACGAATTGGTTAGCCCAAACGGTGTTTGCATGATGTATTGTCGGAAAAAGGATTCCGTTACATCGCCTTTCATAGCTTTATTATTACAAAGCTTGATTTTGCTATTCGCCGGGCTACCAAGAGAATAATTATTTTCTCTTTTCACATATAGAGGTCGTACTAAGTATACTCTGGTGGATTTAGTTTATAAATTCACGAAGTAATAGCGGCAAATCAGTTAGCTTCGAACACCTACCTAGTGTCTCCTGATGACGACTTGACATGAGTCGAAACTAGTCGGGGCACCGGTGGGGTTCGAATCTAACTGAAATGCAATTATCTATTTTTCATTTTACTGTATTCTCCAGTAAGAGACGAATTGGTTAGCCCAAACGGTGTTTGCATGATGTATTGTCGGAAAAAGGATTCCGTTACATCGCCTTTCATAGCTTTATTGTTATAAAGCTTGATTTTGCTATTCGCCGGGCTACCAAGAGAATAATTATTTTCTCTTTTCACATATAGAGGTCGTACTAAGTATACTCTGGTGGATTTAGTTTATAAATTCACGAAGTAATAGCGGCAAATCAGTTAGCTTCGAACACCTACCTAGTGTCTCCTGATGACGACTTGACATGAGTCGAAACTAGTCGGGGCACCGGTGGGGTTCGAATCTAACTGAACTGCAATTATCTATTTTTCATATATATATATATATATATATATATATATATATATATATATATATATATATATATATATATATATATTGATGTGATCTTGATTATTGATATGAGATAATATTCTTATACGTCATTTAATTTAATCAATGCATTAATAATAATCTAATTAATTTACCAGATCACATATCAATATGTTTTCAATCTCAGGGCTTTTTATAAAATTAATTACTTACTTACGTGGCTTCTAAGTATTTCTCAATGGTTCCTAATCGGGATAGGAAAGAAAAGAGTAAAATAATACACACATATGGGTTACAATTATAATCAAAATATTGTTTATTTTATTTAAATGGCAATCACTGCTTAATATTTGCTATATCTTATTATTCTTAAACATAACATTTACACATGGGAATCTTATTTCCTTTTGGTTTCCAATTGAAAGTTTTTATTAACATTTAACTATTATGATTTATTAGCAACAATTCTATTTAAGTTTAATGAAGCTTTTCTGATATTAGTGATTATGTTCTTCAATTTTAAATGTGGTATTTAATACGAAAAACCCATACATTCATGTCCAAACAAATGAGACTGACCTTTTTCTGGTGAACTGAGAATGTCTTCACACAAGACCCGTTTCCTGCTATCCTTGGCTGCGATCAAAACCTCGTCCTGGCTTTCAGTAATGTTCTCCTTTGAAAACTAGCTCGTATAGCTCTCGTTCCTGCTTCTGTCGTGATGCTGTATTCTACCTTTTTCGAAACTGCAATCAGCTACCGGGACACTCTTGGCTCAAGGAGGTTCTTTTACTCTCAACCTGGCCTACCTCTCATTCCACGATAGATACTCCACCCTCACGGAACTACACCGGCTTTCTCACTCTCCGTACACTACCGTCTACCACTGGACTTCACTTCTCGACAGCTCAAAACATTCTGATCTCTATTTTTCATTCATTGACCTACTTTCTAAATATCCCTTCCAAATTCACAAATCAACCTTCCACCACCAACTCTCATTCGCAGTCTTCCTCAAAACCAATTTTTAATCTTTCTAAATATGCTTAATGGATTTCAAAAAAAAATAGTTAATTCCCATTCTAAAATTACTTTCTACTATTTACAAAATTTAATGACCTATTATCTACTTCAAATGAGTCTTATTTAGCATAGGCTAATGATCGAACCTTCCGCGAACAACGATAATGACCTATTATCTCTTTCAACTCAGTCTTATTTAGCATAGGCTAATGATCGAACCTTCCGCGAACAACGATAATGGTACGCGCCATTCACTTTGTTTATTCTCGGCGCATTGTCCCGAGTTCCGTAAGCTTTTTCTAATCACTTCTTAAAATTAAATATAACAATTTGTTGTATACAGGTTGTTCTAAATTTATATGCCCGTGGTTGAGAAAATTGAAAATATTTTATATTAAATTGAATTCTGTTTATAATTATCAAAATTTAATTTTCATATCAAATAGAAATATAACAAATCCCCGCCTTGTATTCGATAAAATTTATCTGCATTTTTAAATAAATTTTCTTGAGGCAAAACCAACTCCCTGTATATTTCCTTACTTTAATCTACGTCTTATATCCTAACTTACTATCTACTTCATGTATCTGTCTTTTATTCGTGATATTTGTATACATCGTGAATATTATAAATTCCTCGGATCTTTTCCGAGTTCCTGTGCCTCAACTCATAACTATTTATCCCATTTTCATTATTCACGATGTACGGGCCTTCGAAAACAGGCATCAACTTTGCGCAAATGCCCCCAGGAAGATTTGATACTCGTAATGCCCTCACGAGTACTTTTTCACCCTTTTGGAAAGTCACTGGTCTTCTTTTTCTATTTTGTTCCTGTCTTTGGATATATTTTTCGTTGCTTCGCCGTAATCTTCTCTGTACGGTTTCAATCACCTGTTGATATTCTTTTGGCTCTTGGTCTTCCCATGGCCTTGTCGGCAGTACACCCTTCATGATATATTCTGGGGTCTCTTTTGTTACTGTGCTCGGAATTGTATTTAGATACCTTTCTATTTCCGCCATTTTCCTGTCCCAGTGGCGATGTTGACCATCTGTTGCAATGCGAAGAAATTTCGTCACTTCCTGTATGAATCGTTCCGAAGGATTACTCTGTGGATGTCTGATGCTGACAAAATTTGTCTCTATTCCTCGTTCTCGAAGTTGTCCCTTGAAACGATCATTTCGGAAATACGTTGCATTGTCCAGTAGAATCTTTTTTGGTGTTCCTACTATGGCTATAAAATTGTCGATTTTTCTTAATATTTCTTCCCCCTTTGTGGTGCGGCAACTATATAATTTTACGTATTTTGAAAACACATCCACCATTACCAGAATATGTTTGTTCCTTTTAGTGGTCATAATTAGATCGCTTAACATATCTATTGCTACAATGTCTAGTTTGTTTCGGGCTTCAATATTTTTGGCAACATTTTCGTTTTTGAAATTTCGACTCTTATATTTTTGACATACATCGCACTTCTGGGTAATTTCCTTTGCAATGCGGTAATCCTTTCGGCTGATGTAATTTTCCCTAAAAACGAGCCAAACTTTTCTGCTACCGATATGCCCATTGTCCTCATGTAATTTCTTTATTATCTTTTCGGCCAATGTCTGTGTCACTAAATATAGTTCCTTTCCGTCTATTCTCTTAAAATATATGTTATTTTCTACTTCCGCTCTTCTTTTCTCTCTTTCCTCTAGGTCTTCCTGGTTTGTCCTTATCTCATTTAACGAATATATCCCTTCTTCTTGTATTAATCTATTTAGTCCCACCTGTAGAGTAATTGTTTCCTTTTTTCCGGTGTCCTCATCCCGTGTTAGAGCGTCGGCTATTATGTTGTCTTTTCCTTTTATATATCGGAACTCAAAATCATACTCCTGTAATAATAGAATGCCTCTATGTATTCTATTATTTACTAATCTATTCTTCATGATATGTACTAAAGCTGCATGGTCTGTTTCGATTGTGAATTTTGCTCCCAATAAGTAAAACCTCAATTTGTTTACGCAATATAGTACACTGGCAAACTACAATTCTGTAACACTATATTATCTCTGATGTGTTTTAGTCACTCGAGATATAAAACATATCGGCACTTCTTGGTCGTTTTGTATTTGAGACAGAACTCCTGCAAATTTTTGTATGGACGCATCAGTTCGGAGTATAAAAGGTAAATTGTAAATGGGGTGGTATATTTTCGTTCCTTTTGCGAATTCTCGTTTTAATGTTTCGAAAGCTTCCTCCTGTTCTTCTTTCCAATTCCATTTTATTCCTTTTTTAAGCAATTTTATCAGAGGGATTTCCTTTTGGCTCAAATCGGAAATCAGCTTTTTAAAATAATTTATCGTGCCAAGAAAACCTCTCAATGTTTTCAAATTCGTTGGTCTTGGGTATTCATCTATGAGCTTGACTCTGTCTTCGGCTAATCTTACTGTTTTGGTGTCCAATTGAAAACCCAAATAAATGACTTCTTTTTGAAAAAATTGACATTTTTCAATGTTTAATTTCAATCCCGCTGTGTCCAATTCTTTCAGAATTATTTCTATGTGTTCCAGATGACTCTGAGTATCTTGTGAAAAAATTAATAAATCATCGATATAATGAACGATGAAATCTTCATGGCGATTCAAAATGGTATGTAGAGCTCGGACGAGTGCAGCACAAGCACTCTGCAATCCAAATGGCACTACCTTAAACCGGTAGACAATACCATCAATAGAAAAAGTGGTGTAGTTTCTACACTTTTCAGCTAACGGTATCAACCAAAAACTGTGTTTTAAGTCAATTTTCGAAAATATGTGTGACCCGGTGATTCTTCCAAAAATGGCCTCGATGTTTAGAGGTGATTCATATTGTGATACAGTGTGCTGGTTGATATTCCTGGCATCTAAACATAATCTCAATTCTCCATTGCTTTTCTTTACTATCACAATCGGGTTAACATACGGTGAATCACATCTTTCGATGATTTGATCTTCTAACATTTTATTTATTTCTTCTTTCACCTCTTGTCGATACTTGTATGGAATCGGGTAAGTCTTTGATCGAAAATTTCCCAAGTTTTTCACCTCAAATGAATGTTCGTACTTTTTAGCCACTCTGTTTTCCTCATTGATCAAATTTTCGTAGTTTCTTAACATCAACCGCAATTCTTTTTCTTTCCCTTCTCCACATATCAATTTTCTGTCTTTTTTCTCAGACTCTTCACACATGTTTACCGTGCATTCTGCATCCTCGTTTGCATATACCTCCTCTTCAAATACTGCTGTTTCAATCATATTCTTTTCACTTTCATTTTTTAGCTTTATTTCTTCTTCTCCTGAGCTCGTCTCTTCTTTTGAGGAATCCCAGGTTTCCGTTGTTTCTGATACTCTCAATTTTTCTTCTTCTGGGCTCAACTCTTCTTTTGAGGCGCCACAGGTTTCATTTTCTTTTATCTTTTTCTGACCTTTTCTCCTTTTTTTTCTTTGTCCTTGCTTCGCTGCCAAATTCATTTCCACTGTTTGTTCTTTACCTGATTCGTCCGTATTTTGTTTCTCATGTTCCTTGTCCTGTTCTTTTTCTTTTTCTTCTTCCGTTGTCTCTATTTTCGTTTTCCCTTCTGGGATTAAAATCTCGTCTTGTATAGTCCCTCCTATTTTGATTTCTATCTCTGTAATCTTGTGTTTCTCGGGGCCTGTAATCTTCTCGCGACCTTCTTGATTTTCTTTCTCTTAGACGTGATTCTCTTATTTGTAGGAATTGGCATAAACTATCTATGTCTTTGTAATTTTGCAATGTGATATGGTCTTCCAGCGTTTCCTCGAAATGTCTTGCAATCAGTTCGACTAATTGTTCCGATGAGTAATTATATTGCAAATGTTTTGCATTATTGTAAATTTGCAAAGCATATGTCCTTTCTGATACACCCATCCTATCATTGTATTTCCCATTTTGCAATTCCTTGTTAATTTCCAATTGTTGGACCTTTCCCCAGAAATAATTCAAAAATTTTTGTTCAAATTGTTGCCAATTGCCGAATTCTTCTTCTTTGCTATCGAACCATAGGCTTGCTTCATATTTGAGATGGTTTCTGATAGTTTCTTTTGCTGTTTCGAAATTTCCGATGTGTTGTATTTTCTTTTTCAGGCTATTTATGAACGGCACTGGGTGTAATCTTCTTACATCCCCGCCAAACCTTATCTTCACGTCATCTGTGCTATGTATAACCATTTCTCTTCTTTCTCCTACATTTTGTTGCGTCCGGTTTTCGGTGACTTGTTTTTCTATTTCTGTGATTCTTTTTTCCACTTCTTCTCTATCTACTTGAATAGCATTTTCCAACTTATTTTCCAAATTTTCTAGTTCCTTTTTCTGGCCATTCGTTAACTCCTTTATTTTATCTTGAATTTTCATTTCATACTTTTCTATGCGTTCCTCCATTTTCTTGTTGTTCTCTTCTATGGCTTGTTTTGTTTCCTTCTGATTTTCTTGCATTATTCTTTTTGTTTCATCCATTTTTTGATCCAATTTTTGTTGTGTTTCATCCATTTTTTGTTGTGTTTCATCCATTTTTTGATCCACTTTATCCATTTTCTTTGATGTTTCTTCCTGATTTTTATCCATTGCTTGTTTTGTTTCCTCCTGATTTTTATCCATTGTCCTTTTTGCTTCATCCATTTTTTGTGATTGGAGTTGCATAAGTTGTAATATCTTTTCTAATTCTGACAATTCTTTTTTTCCTGTTTCCATGATTGTTGTGTCTAAAATATCTTCTTTGTCTGAATTATCCTCTTGATTTGAATGTTCTTTTTGTTTTTTATTGTCTTTGCTTTGGCTTCTTGTCACAGACATTTGTTTTCAAGAAGTACTGTCCCCGCCAAATATGAAATTTTACTAGTATGTTACCAAGACGACTTTTTCTCACCCAAATATTATAAATTGTCAATAAATATATCAAATGTAAATATCGTAAAAATAAAATATTAAATCAGTTATGTAAAATTTGTACCTAAAGAGATCTAAAATTTTATGTTATCAAATGTAAGTATCTCACTTTTTACCACAGGCATATAAATTTTCAAATACCGGCTTTACTCTTTCTATCCTTCAAATTTGCCACTAGAAATACTTTTCCATGCTTTCCACGTTGGACGACAGTTGATGTGATCTTGATTATTGATATGAGATAATATTCTTATACGTCATTTAATTTAATCAATGCATTAATAATAATCTAATTAATTTACCAGATCACATATCAATATGTTTTCAATCTCAGGGCTTTTTATAAAATTAATTACTTACTTACGTGGCTTCTAAGTATTTCTCAATGGTTCCTAATCGGGATAGGAAAGAAAAGAGTAAAATAATACACACATATGGGTTACAATTATAATCAAAATATTGTTTATTTTATTTAAATGGCAATCACTGCTTAATATTTGCTATATCTTATTATTCTTAAACATAACATTTACACATGGGAATCTTATTTCCTTTTGGTTTCCAATTGAAAGTTTTTATTAACATTTAACTATTATGATTTATTAGCAACAATTCTATTTAAGTTTGATGAAGCTTTTCTGATATTATTGATTATGTTCTTCAATTTTAAATGTGGTATTTAATACGAAAAACCCATACATTCATGTCCAAACAAATGAGACTGACCTTTTTCTGGTAAACTGAGAATGTCTTCACACAAGACCCGTTTCCTGCTATCCTTGGCTGCGATCAAAACCTCGTCCTGGCTTTCAGTAATGTTCTCCTTTGAAAACTAGCTCGTATAGCTCTCGTTCCTGCTTCTGTCGTGATGCTGTATTCTACCTTTTTCGAAACTGCAATCAACTACCGGGACACTCTTGGCTCAAGGAGGTTCTTTTACTCTCAACCTGGCCTACCTCTCGTTCCACGATAGATACTCCACCCTCACGGAACTACACCGGCTTTCTCACTCTCCGTACACTACCGTCTACCACTGGACTTCACTTCTCGACAGCTCAAAACATTCTGATCTCTATTTTTCATTCATTCCCCTACTTTCTAAATATCCCTTCCAAAT